>NW_027182455.1:10604137-10906206 GCF_040938575.1 Ambystoma mexicanum | reverse complement strand
GTGATATCCAAATGCTTCACATTCCAATCCTGAGACCCTTCCTATAGCATGAGATGTGATATCTCAATGCTTCTAATACAAAACCTGAGATCCTTCCTATAACATGAGATGTGATATCCAAGTCCTTCCCATTCCAATCCTGAGACCCTTCCTATAACATGAGATGTGATATCCAACTCCTTCTACTCCAACCTGAGACCCTTCCTATAGCATGAGATGGGATATCCAACTCCTTCCAAATCCAATCCTGATACCCTTCCAATAGCATGAGATGTGATATCCCAATGCTTCTACAAAACCTGAGACCCATACCATGGCATGAGATGTGATATCAAACTCCCGTCCTATACCATGAGACTTGATATCTCAATGCTTCTAATACCAAACCTGAGACCGGTCCAATAACATGAGATGTGATATCCAAATCCTTCCCCTTCCAAACCTTAGACCCTTCCTTTATCATGAGATGTGATATCCAAGTCCTTCCCATTCCATTCCTGAGACCCTTAATATAGCATGAGATGTGATATCTCAATGCTTCTAATACCAAACCTGAGACCCTTCCTATAACATGAGATGTGATATCCAAATCCTTCCCATTCCAATCCTGAGACCCTTCCGATAGCAGAGATGTGATATCTCAATGCTTATACCAAACCTGAGACCCTTCCGATAGCATGAGATGTGATATCTCAATGCTTCTAATACCAAACCTCAGATCCTTCCAATAACATGAGATGTGATGTCCAAATCCTTCCCCTTCCAAACCTTAGACCCTCCCTTTAGCATGAGATGTGATATCCAACTCCTTCCCATTCCAATCCTGAGACCCTTCTGATGGCATGAGATGTCATATCTCAATGCCTCTAATACCAAACCTGAGATCCTACCTCTAACATGAGATGTGATATCAAACTCCTTCCCATTCCAAACCTGAGACCCTTCAGATAGCATGAGATGTGATATTTCAATGCTTCTAAAACCAAACATGAGAACCATCCTATAACATGAGATGTGAAATCCAAATCATTCCCATTCCAAACATGAGACCCTTCCTATAGCTTGAGATCTGATATCAAACTCCTTCCCATTCAATGTGATATCCAACTCCTTCCCATTCCAATCCTGGGACCCTTCCTATACCATGAGATGTGATAGTTCAATGCTTCTAATACCAAACCTGAGACCCGTCCTAAAACATGAGATGTGAGATCCAAATCCTTCCCCTTCCAGACCTGAGACCTTTCCTTTAGCATGAGATGTGATAACCAACTCCTTCCCATTCCAAACCTGAGACCCTTCCCATAGCATGAGATGTGATATCTCAATGCTTCTAAAACCAAACATGAGAACCATCCTATAACATGAGATGTGAAATCCAAATCCTTCCCTTTCCAAACCTGAGACCCTTCCTATAGCTTGAGATGAAATATCAAACTCCTTCCCATTCCAATCCTGAGATAGCTTGAGATGTGAGATCCAAATCCTTCCCCTTCCAAACCTGAGACCCTTCCTATAGCTTGATATGTGATATCAAACTCCTTCCCATTACAATCCTGAGATAGCTTGAGATGTGATATCCAACTCCATCCCATTCCAATCCTGAGACCCTTCCGATAGCATGAGATGTGATAGCTCAATGCTTCTAATATCAAAACTGAGACCCTCCCTATAGTATGAGATGTGAAATCTACGTCCTTCCCATTCCTATCCTGAGACCCTTCCGATAGCAGAGATGTGATATCTCAATGCTTATACCGAACCTGATGACCCTTCCTTTAGCATGAGATGTGATATTCAACTCCTTCCCATTCCAAACCTGAGACCCTTCCTATAACATGAGACGTGATATCCAACTCCTTCCCATTCCAAACCTGAGACCTTTCCTTTAGCATATGTGATATCCAACTCCTTCCAATTCCAATACTGAGACCCTTCCAATAGCATATGTGATATCTCAATGCTTCTAATATCAAAACTGAGACCCTCCCTATAACATGAGATGTGATATCCAACTCCTTCCCATTCCAATACTGAGACCCTTCCAATAGCATATGTGATATCTCAATGCTTCTAATATGAAAACTGAGACCCTCCCTATAACATGAATTGTGATATCCAAATCCTTCCCATTCCAATCCTGAGACCCTTCCGATAGCAGAGATGTGATATCTCAATGCTTATACCAAACCTAAGACCCTTCCGATAGCATGAGATGTGATATCTCAATGCTTCTAATACCAAACCTGAGATCCTTCCAATAACATGAGATATGATGTCCAAATCCCTCCCCTTCCAAACCTTAGACCGTCCCTTTAGCATGAGATTTGATATCCAACTCCTTCCCATTCCAATCCTGAGACCCTTCTGATAGCATGAGATGTGATATCTCAATGCCTCTAATACCAAACCTGAGATCCTACCTCTAACATGAAATGTGATATCCATCTCCTTCCCTTTCCAAACCTGAGACCCTGCCTATAGCATGAGATGTGATATCCAAGTCCTTCCCATTCCAATCCTGAGACCCTTCCTATAGCATGTGATGTGATATCTCAATGCTTATACCAAACCTGAGACCCTTCCTATGGCATGAGATATCATATACAACTCCTTCCCATTCCAACCCTGACACCCTTCCTATAGCATGAGACGTGATATCTCAATGCTTATACCAAACCTGAGACCCTTCCTATAGCATGAGATGTGATATCCAACTTCTTCCCATTCCAATCCTGAGACCCTTCCTATAGCATGAGATGTGATATCTCAATGCTTATACCAAACCTGAGACCCTTCCTATAGCTTGAGATGTGATATCCAACTCCTTCCCATTCCAATCCTGAGACCCTTCCTATAGCATGAGATGTGATATCTCAAGGCCTCTAATACCAAACCTGAGATCCTTCCTCTAACATGAAATGTGATATCCAACTCCTTCCCCTTCCAAACCTGAGAGCCTTCCTATAGCATGAGATATGATATCCAAGTCCTTCCCATTCCAATCCTGAGACCCTTCCTATAACATGAAATGTGATATCCAACTCCTTCCCATTCTAACCTGAGACCCTTCCTATAGCATGAGATGGGATATCCAACTCCTTCCAAATCCAATACTGATACCCTTCCGATAGCATGAGATGTGATATCCCAATGCTTCTACCAAACCTGAGACCCATACTATGGCATGAGATGTGATATCAAACTCCTTCCCATTCCAATCCTGAGAGGCTTCCTATAGCTTGAGATGTGATATCCAACTCCTTCCCATTCCAATTCTGAGACCCTTCTTATACCATGACACTTGATATCTCAATGCTTCTAATACCAAACCTGAGACCCGTCCTATAACATGAGATGTGATATCCAAATCCATCCCCTTCCAAACCTTAGACCCTTCCTTTATAATGAGATTTGATATCCAACTCCTTCCCATTCCAATCCTGAGACCCTTCCGATATCATGAGATGTGATATCTCAATGCTTATACCAAATCTGAGACCCTTCCTATGGCCTGAGATGTCATATACAACTCCTTCCCATTCCAATCCTGAGACCCTTCCTATAGCATGAGATGTGATATCTCAATGCTTATACCAAATCTGAGACCCTTCCTATAGCATGAGATGGGATATCCAACTCCTTCCCATTCCAATCCTGAGACCCTTCCTATAGCATGAGAAGTGATATCTCCATGCTTATACCAAACCTGAGACCCGTCCTATAGCATAAGATGTGATATCCAAATCCTTCCCTTTCCAATCCTGAGACCCTTCCTATAGCATGAGATGTGATATCTCAATGCTTATACCAAACCTGAGACCCTTCCTATAGCATGAGATGTGATATCCAACTCCTTCCCATTCCAATCCTGAGACCCTTCCTATAGCATGAGATGTGATGTCTCAATGCTTCTAATACCAAACCTGAGATCCTTCCTATAACATGAGATGTGATATCCAACTCCTTCCCATTCCAATCCTGAGACCCTTATGATAGCATGAGATGTGATATCTCAATGCCTCTTATACCAAACCTGAGATCCTTCCGATAGCATGAGATGTGATATCTCAATGCTTCTAATACCAAACCTGAGATCCTTCCTATAATATGAGATGTGATTTCCAAATCCTTCCCCTTCCAAACCTGAGACCCTCCCTTTAGCATGAAATGTGATATCCAACTCCTTCCCATTCCAATCCTGAGACCCTTCTGATAGCATGAGATGTGATATCTCAATGCCTCTAATACCAAACCTGAGATCCTACCTCTAACATGAAATGTGATATCCATCTCCTTCCCTTTCCAAACCTGAGACCCTGCCTATAGCATGAGATGTGATATCCAAGTCCTTCCCATTCCAATCGTGAGACCCTTCCTATAGCATGTGATGTGATATCTCAATGCTTATACCAAACCTGAGACCCTTCCTATGGCATGAGATGTCATATACAACTCCTTCCCATTCCAACCCTGAGACCCTTCCTATAGCATGAGATGTGATATCTCAATGCTTATACCAAACCTGAGACCCTTCCTATAGCATGAGATGTGATATCCAACTTCTTCCCATTCCAATCCTGAGACCCTTCCTATAGCATGAGATGTGATATCTCAGTGCTTATACCAAACCTGAGACCCTTCCTATAGCATAAGATGTGATATCCAAATCCTTCCCATTCCAATCCTGAGACCCTTCCTATAGCATGAGATGTGATATCTCAATGCTTATACCAAACCTGAGACCCTTCCTATAGCATGAGATGTGATATCCAACTCCTTCCCATTCCAATCCTGAGACCCTTCCTATAGCATAAGATGTGATGTCTCAATGCTTCTAATACCAAACCTGAGATCCTTCCTATAACATGAGATGTGATATCCAACTCCTTCCCATTCCAATCCTGAGACCCTTATGATAGCATGAGATGTGATATCTCAATGCCTCTTATACCAAACCTGAGATCCTTCCGATAGCATGAGATGTGATATCTCAATGCTTCTAATACCAAACCTGAGATCCTTCCTATAATATGAGATGTGATTTCCAAATCCTTCCCCTTCCAAACCTGAGACCCTCCCTTTAGCATGAAATGTGATATCCAACTCCTTCCCATTCCAATCCTGAGACCCTTCTGATAGCATGAGATGTGATATCTCATTGCCTCTAATACCAAACCTGAGATCCTACCTCTAACATGAAATGTGATATCCATCTCCTTCCCTTTCCAAACCTGAGACCCTGCCTATAGCATGAGATGTGATATCCAAGTCCTTCCCATTCCAATCCTGAGACCCTTCCTATAGCATGTGATGTGATATCCAAGTCCTTCCCATTCCAATCCTGAGACCCTTCCTATAGCATGTGATGTGATATCTCAATGCTTATACCAAACCTGAGACCCTTCCTATGACATGAGATGTCATATACAACTCCTTCCCATTCCAACCCTGAGACCCTTCCTATAGCATGAGATGTGATATCTCAATGCTTATACCAAACCTGAGACCCTTCCTATAGCTTGAGATGTGATATCCAACTTCTTCCCATTCCAATCCTGAGACCCTTCCTATAGCATGAGATGTGATATCCCAATGCTTCTACCAAACCTGAGACCCATACTATGGCATGAGATGTGATATCAAACTCCTTCCCATTCCAATCCTGAGACGCTTCCTATAGCTTGAGATGTGATATCCAACTCCTTCCCATTCCAATTCTGAGACCCTTCTTATACCATGAGACTTGATATCTCAATGCTTCTAATACCAAACCTGAGACCCGTCCTATAACATGAGATGTGATATCCAAATCCTTCCCCTTCCAAACCTTAGACCCTTCCTTTATAATGAGATGTGATATCCAACTCATTCCCATTCCAATCCTGAGACCCTTCCTATAGCATGAGATGTGATATCTCAATGCTTCTAATACCAAACCTGAAACCCTTCCTATAACATGAGATGGGATATCCAACTCCTTCCCATTCCAATCCTGAGACCCTTCCGATAGCAGAGATGTGATATCTCAATGCTTATACCAAACCTGAGACCCTTCCTAAGGCTTGAGATGTCATATACAACTCCTTCCCATTCCAATCCTGAGACCCTTCCTATAGCATGAGATGTGATATCTCAATGCTTATACCAAATCTGAGACCCTTCCTATAGCATGAGATGTGATATCCAAATCCTTCCCATTCCAATCCTGAGACCCTTCCTATAGCATGAGATGTGATATCTCAATGCTTATACCAAACCTGAGAGCCTACCTATAGCATGAGATGTGATATCCAAGTCCATCCCATTCCAATCCTTAGACCCTTCCTACAGCATGCGATGTGATATCTCAATGATTCTAATACCAAACCAGAGACCCGTCCTTTAACATGAGATGGGATATCCAACTCCTTCCCATTCCAATCCTGAGCCACTCCTGATAGCAGAGATGTGATATCTCAATGCTTATACCAAACCTGAGACCCTTCCTATAACATGAGATGTGATATCCAACTCCTTCCCGTTCCAAACCTGAGACACTTCCTATAGCATATGTGATATCCAACTCCTTCCCATTCCAAACATGAGACCCTTACTATAGCAAGAATGTAATATCCAACTCTTACCCATTCCAATCCTGAGACCATTCCTATAGCATGAGATGTGATATATCAATGCTTCTAATACCAAACCTGAGATCCTTCCTATGACATGAGATGTGATATCCAAATCCTTCCCATTCCAATCCTGAGACCCTTCCTATAGTAGGAGATGTGATATCCAAATCCTTCCCATTCCAATCCTGAGACCCTTCCTATAACATGAGATGTGATATTCAACTCCTTCCCATTCCAACCTGAGACACTTCCTATAGCATGGGAAGGGATATCCAACTCCTTCCCAATCCAATCCTGAGAACCTTCCGATAGCAGAGATGTGATATCTCAATGCTTATACCAAACCTGAGACGCTTCCTATGGCATGAGATGTGATATCCAACTCCTTGCCATTCAAATCCTGAGACCCTTCCTATAGCATGAGATGTGATATCTCAATGCTTCTACCAAACCTGAGACCCTTCCTTTAGCATGAGATGTGATATCCAAATCCTTCACATTCCAATCCTGAGACCCTTCCTATAGCATGAGATGTGATATCTCAATGCTTCTAATACCAAACCTGAGATCCTTCCTATAACATGAGATGTGATATCCAATTCCTTCCCATTCCAAACCTGAGACCCTTCCTATTGGATGAGATGTGATATCCAACTCCTTCCCATTCCAACCCTGAGACCCTTCCTATACCATGAGATGTGATATCTCAATGCTTCTAATACCAAACCTGGGAACCGTCCTATAACATGAGATGTGATATCTCAATGTTTCTAATAAAAAACCTGAGACCCTTCCTATAACATGAGATGTGATATCCAATTCCTTCCCATTCCAAACCTGAGACCCTTCCTATTGGATGAGATGTGATATCCAAATCCTTCCCCTTCCAAACCTGAGACCCTTCCTTTAGCATGAGATGTGATATCCAAATACTTCCAATTCCAATCCTAAAACCCTTCCTATAGCATGAGATGTGATATCTCAATGTTTCTAATAAAAAACCTGAGACCCTTCATATAGCAAGAGATGTGATATCCAAATCCTTCCCATTCCAATCCTGAGACCCTTCCTGTATATAACATGAGATGTGATATCCAACTCCTTCCCATTCCAACCTGAGACCCTTCCTATAGCATGAGATGTGATATCCAACTCCTTACCATTCAAATTCTGAGACCCTCCCTATAACAAGAGATGTCATATCCAACTCCTTCCCATTCCAAACCTGAGACCCTTCCTATAACATGAGATCTGATATCCAACTCCTTCCCATTCCAAACCTGAGACCCTTCCGATAGCATGAGATGTGATATCTCAATGCTTCAAAAACCAAACATGAGAACCATCCTATAACATGAGATGTGAAATCCAAATCCTTCCATTCCCAAACCTGAGACCCTTCCTATACCATGAGATGTGATATCTCAATGCTTCTAATACCAAACCTGGGACCCGTCCTATAACATGAGATATGTCCTATAACATGAGATATGATATCCAAATCCTTCCCCTTCCAAACCTGAGACCCTTCCTTTAGCATGAGATGTGATATCCAAATCCTTCCCATTCCAATACTGAAACCCTTCCTATAGCATGAGATGTCATATCTCAATGTTTCTAATAGAAAACCTGAGACCCTTCCTATAGCAAGAGATGTGATATCCAAATCCTTCCCATTTCAATCTTGAGACCCTTCCTATAACATGAGATGTGTTATCCAACTCCTACCCATTCCAACCTGAGACCCTTCCTATAGCATGAGAAGGGATATCCAATTCCTTCCCAATCCAATCCTTAGACCCTTCCGATAGTAGAGATGTGATATCTCAATGCTTATACCAAACCTGAGACCCTTCCTTTAGCATGAGATGTGATATCCAAATGCTTCACATTCCAATCCTGAGACCCTTCCTATAGCATGAGATGTGATATCTCAATGCTTCTAATACAAAACCTGAGATCCTTCCTATAACATGAGATGTGATATCCAAGTCCTTCCCATTCCAATCCTGAGACCCTTCCTATAACATGAGATGTGATATCCAACTCCTTCTACTCCAACCTGAGACCCTTCCTATAGCATGAGATGGGATATCCAACTCCTTCCAAATCCAATCCTGATACCCTTCCAATAGCATGAGATGTGATATCCCAATGCTTCTACAAAACCTGAGACCCATACCATGGCATGAGATGTGATATCAAACTCCCGTCCTATACCTTGAGACTTGATATCTCAATGCTTCTAATACCAAACCTGAGACCGGTCCAATAACATGAGATGTGATATCCAAATCCTTCCCCTTCCAAACCTTAGACCCTTCCTTTATCATGAGATGTGATATCCAAGTCCTTCCCATTCCATTCCTGAGACCCTTAATATAGCATGAGATGTGATATCTCAATGCTTCTAATACCAAACCTGAGACCCTTCCTATAACATGAGATGTGATATCCAAATCCTTCCCATTCCAATCCTGAGACCCTTCCGATAGCAGAGATGTGATATCTCAATGCTTATACCAAACCTGAGACCCTTCCGATAGCATGAGATGTGATATCTCAATGCTTCTAATACCAAACCTCAGATCCTTCCAATAACATGAGATGTGATGTCCAAATCCTTCCCCTTCCAAACCTTAGACCCTCCCTTTAGCATGAGATGTGATATCCAACTCCTTCCCATTCCAATCCTGAGACCCTTCTGATGGCATGAGATGTCATATCTCAATGCCTCTAATACCAAACCTGAGATCCTACCTCTAACATGAGATGTGATATCAAACTCCTTCCCATTCCAAACCTGAGACCCTTCAGATAGCATGAGATGTGATATTTCAATGCTTCTAAAACCAAACATGAGAACCATCCTATAACATGAGATGTGAAATCCAAATCATTCCCATTCCAAACATGAGACCCTTCCTATAGCTTGAGATCTGATATCAAACTCCTTCCCATTCAATGTGATATCCAACTCCTTCCCATTCCAATCCTGGGACCCTTCCTATACCATGAGATGTGATAGTTCAATGCTTCTAATACCAAACCTGAGACCCGTCCTAAAACATGAGATGTGAGATCCAAATCCTTCCCCTTCCAGACCTGAGACCTTTCCTTTAGCATGAGATGTGATAACCAACTCCTTCCCATTCCAAACCTGAGACCCTTCCCATAGCATGAGATGTGATATCTCAATGCTTCTAAAACCAAACATGAGAACCATCCTATAACATGAGATGTGAAATCCAAATCCTTCCCTTTCCAAACCTGAGACCCTTCCTATAGCTTGAGATGAAATATCAAACTCCTTCCCATTCCAATCCTGAGATAGCTTGAGATGTGAGATCCAAATCCTTCCCCTTCCAAACCTGAGACCCTTCCTATAGCTTGATATGTGATATCAAACTCCTTCCCATTACAATCCTGAGATAGCTTGAGATGTGATATCCAACTCCATCCCATTCCAATCCTGAGACCCTTCCGATAGCATGAGATGTGATAGCTCAATGCTTCTAATATCAAAACTGAGACCCTCCCTATAGTATGAGATGTGAAATCTACGTCCTTCCCATTCCTATCCTGAGACCCTTCCGATAGCAGAGATGTGATATCTCAATGCTTATACCGAACCTGATGACCCTTCCTTTAGCATGAGATGTGATATTCAACTCCTTCCCATTCCAAACCTGAGACCCTTCCTATAACATGAGACGTGATATCCAACTCCTTCCCATTCCAAACCTGAGACCTTTCCTTTAGCATATGTGATATCCAACTCCTTCCAATTCCAATACTGAGACCCTTCCAATAGCATATGTGATATCTCAATGCTTCTAATATCAAAACTGAGACCCTCCCTATAACATGAGATGTGATATCCAACTCCTTCCCATTCCAATACTGAGACCCTTCCAATAGCATATGTGATATCTCAATGCTTCTAATATGAAAACTGAGACCCTCCCTATAACATGAATTGTGATATCCAAATCCTTCCCATTCCAATCCTGAGACCCTTCCGATAGCAGAGATGTGATATCTCAATGCTTATACCAAACCTAAGACCCTTCCGATAGCATGAGATGTGATATCTCAATGCTTCTAATACCAAACCTGAGATCCTTCCAATAACATGAGATATGATGTCCAAATCCCTCCCCTTCCAAACCTTAGACCGTCCCTTTAGCATGAGATTTGATATCCAACTCCTTCCCATTCCAATCCTGAGACCCTTCTGATAGCATGAGATGTGATATCTCAATGCCTCTAATACCAAACCTGAGATCCTACCTCTAACATGAAATGTGATATCCATCTCCTTCCCTTTCCAAACCTGAGACCCTGCCTATAGCATGAGATGTGATATCCAAGTCCTTCCCATTCCAATCCTGAGACCCTTCCTATAGCATGTGATGTGATATCTCAATGCTTATACCAAACCTGAGACCATTCCTATGGCATGAGATATCATATACAACTCCTTCCCATTCCAACCCTGACACCCTTCCTATAGCATGAGACGTGATATCTCAATGCTTATACCAAACCTGAGACCCTTCCTATAGCATGAGATGTGATATCCAACTTCTTCCCATTCCAATCCTGAGACCCTTCCTATAGCATGAGATGTGATATCTCAATGCTTATACCAAACCTGAGACCCTTCCTATAGCTTGAGATGTGATATCCAACTCCTTCCCATTCCAATCCTGAGACCCTTCCTATAGCATGAGATGTGATATCTCAAGGCCTCTAATACCAAACCTGAGATCCTTCCTCTAACATGAAATGTGATATCCAACTCCTTCCCCTTCCAAACCTGAGAGCCTTCCTATAGCATGAGATATGATATCCAAGTCCTTCCCATTCCAATCCTGAGACCCTTCCTATAACATGAAATGTGATATCCAACTCCTTCCCATTCTAACCTGAGACCCTTCCTATAGCATGAGATGGGATATCCAACTCCTTCCAAATCCAATACTGATACCCTTCCGATAGCATGAGATGTGATATCCCAATGCTTCTACCAAACCTGAGACCCATACTATGGCATGAGATGTGATATCAAACTCCTTCCCATTCCAATCCTGAGAGGCTTCCTATAGCTTGAGATGTGATATCCAACTCCTTCCCATTCCAATTCTGAGACCCTTCTTATACCATGACACTTGATATCTCAATGCTTCTAATACCAAACCTGAGACCCGTCCTATAACATGAGATGTGATATCCAAATCCATCCCCTTCCAAACCTTAGACCCTTCCTTTATAATGAGATTTGATATCCAACTCCTTCCCATTCCAATCCTGAGACCCTTCCGATATCATGAGATGTGATATCTCAATGCTTATACCAAATCTGAGACCCTTCCTATGGCCTGAGATGTCATATACAACTCCTTCCCATTCCAATCCTGAGACCCTTCCTATAGCATGAGATGTGATATCTCAATGCTTATACCAAATCTGAGACCCTTCCTATAGCATGAGATGGGATATCCAACTCCTTCCCATTCCAATCCTGAGACCCTTCCTATAGCATGAGAAGTGATATCTCCATGCTTATACCAAACCTGAGACCCGTCCTATAGCATAAGATGTGATATCCAAATCCTTCCCTTTCCAATCCTGAGACCCTTCCTATAGCATGAGATGTGATATCTCAATGCTTATACCAAACCTGAGACCCTTCCTATAGCATGAGATGTGATATCCAACTCCTTCCCATTCCAATCCTGAGACCCTTCCTATAGCATGAGATGTGATGTCTCAATGCTTCTAATACCAAACCTGAGATCCTTCCTATAACATGAGATGTGATATCCAACTCCTTCCCATTCCAATCCTGAGACCCTTATGATAGCATGAGATGTGATATCTCAATGCCTCTTATACCAAACCTGAGATCCTTCCGATAGCATGAGATGTGATATCTCAATGCTTCTAATACCAAACCTGAGATCCTTCCTATAATATGAGATGTGATTTCCAAATCCTTCCCCTTCCAAACCTGAGACCCTCCCTTTAGCATGAAATGTGATATCCAACTCCTTCCCATTCCAATCCTGAGACCCTTCTGATAGCATGAGATGTGATATCTCAATGCCTCTAATACCAAACCTGAGATCCTACCTCTAACATGAAATGTGATATCCATCTCCTTCCCTTTCCAAACCTGAGACCCTGCCTATAGCATGAGATGTGATATCCAAGTCCTTCCCATTCCAATCGTGAGACCCTTCCTATAGCATGTGATGTGATATCTCAATGCTTATACCAAACCTGAGACCCTTCCTATGGCATGAGATGTCATATACAACTCCTTCCCATTCCAACCCTGAGACCCTTCCTATAGCATGAGATGTGATATCTCAATGCTTATACCAAACCTGAGACCCTTCCTATAGCATGAGATGTGATATCCAACTTCTTCCCATTCCAATCCTGAGACCCTTCCTATAGCATGAGATGTGATATCTCAGTGCTTATACCAAACCTGAGACCCTTCCTATAGCATAAGATGTGATATCCAAATCCTTCCCATTCCAATCCTGAGACCCTTCCTATAGCATGAGATGTGATATCTCAATGCTTATACCAAACCTGAGACCCTTCCTATAGCATGAGATGTGATATCCAACTCCTTCCCATTCCAATCCTGAGACCCTTCCTATAGCATAAGATGTGATGTCTCAATGCTTCTAATACCAAACCTGAGATCCTTCCTATAACATGAGATGTGATATCCAACTCCTTCCCATTCCAATCCTGAGACCCTTATGATAGCATGAGATGTGATATCTCAATGCCTCTTATACCAAACCTGAGATCCTTCCGATAGCATGAGATGTGATATCTCAATGCTTCTAATACCAAACCTGAGATCCTTCCTATAATATGAGATGTGATTTCCAAATCCTTCCCCTTCCAAACCTGAGACCCTCCCTTTAGCATGAAATGTGATATCCAACTCCTTCCCATTCCAATCCTGAGACCCTTCTGATAGCATGAGATGTGATATCTCATTGCCTCTAATACCAAACCTGAGATCCTACCTCTAACATGAAATGTGATATCCATCTCCTTCCCTTTCCAAACCTGAGACCCTGCCTATAGCATGAGATGTGATATCCAAGTCCTTCCCATTCCAATCCTGAGACCCTTCCTATAGCATGTGATGTGATATCCAAGTCCTTCCCATTCCAATCCTGAGACCCTTCCTATAGCATGTGATGTGATATCTCAATGCTTATACCAAACCTGAGACCCTTCCTATGACATGAGATGTCATATACAACTCCTTCCCATTCCAACCCTGAGACCCTTCCTATAGCATGAGATGTGATATCTCAATGCTTATACCAAACCTGAGACCCTTCCTATAGCTTGAGATGTGATATCCAACTTCTTCCCATTCCAATCCTGAGACCCTTCCTATAGCATGAGATGTGATATCCCAATGCTTCTACCAAACCTGAGACCCATACTATGGCATGAGATGTGATATCAAACTCCTTCCCATTCCAATCCTGAGACGCTTCCTATAGCTTGAGATGTGATATCCAACTCCTTCCCATTCCAATTCTGAGACCCTTCTTATACCATGAGACTTGATATCTCAATGCTTCTAATACCAAACCTGAGACCCGTCCTATAACATGAGATGTGATATCCAAATCCTTCCCCTTCCAAACCTTAGACCCTTCCTTTATAATGAGATGTGATATCCAACTCATTCCCATTCCAATCCTGAGACCCTTCCTATAGCATGAGATGTGATATCTCAATGCTTCTAATACCAAACCTGAAACCCTTCCTATAACATGAGATGGGATATCCAACTCCTTCCCATTCCAATCCTGAGACCCTTCCGATAGCAGAGATGTGATATCTCAATGCTTATACCAAACCTGAGACCCTTCCTAAGGCTTGAGATGTCATATACAACTCCTTCCCATTCCAATCCTGAGACCCTTCCTATAGCATGAGATGTGATATCTCAATGCTTATACCAAATCTGAGACCCTTCCTATAGCATGAGATGTGATATCCAAATCCTTCCCATTCCAATCCTGAGACCCTTCCTATAGCATGAGATGTGATATCTCAATGCTTATACCAAACCTGAGAGCCTACCTATAGCATGAGATGTGATATCCAAGTCCATCCCATTCCAATCCTTAGACCCTTCCTACAGCATGCGATGTGATATCTCAATGATTCTAATACCAAACCAGAGACCCGTCCTTTAACATGAGATGGGATATCCAACTCCTTCCCATTCCAATCCTGAGCCACTCCTGATAGCAGAGATGTGATATCTCAATGCTTATACCAAACCTGAGACCCTTCCTATAACATGAGATGTGATATCCAACTCCTTCCCGTTCCAAACCTGAGACACTTCCTATAGCATATGTGATATCCAACTCCTTCCCATTCCAAACATGAGACCCTTACTATAGCAAGAATGTAATATCCAACTCTTACCCATTCCAATCCTGAGACCATTCCTATAGCATGAGATGTGATATATCAATGCTTCTAATACCAAACCTGAGATCCTTCCTATGACATGAGATGTGATATCCAAATCCTTCCCATTCCAATCCTGAGACCCTTCCTATAGCAAGAGATGTGATATCCAAATCCTTCCCATTCCAATCCTGAGACCCTTCCTATAACATGAGATGTGATATTCAACTCCTTCCCATTCCAACCTGAGACACTTCCTATAGCATGGGAAGGGATATCCAACTCCTTCCCAATCCAATCCTGAGAACCTTCCGATAGCAGAGATGTGATATCTCAATGCTTATACCAAACCTGAGACGCTTCCTATGGCATGAGATGTGATATCCAACTCCTTGCCATTCAAATCCTGAGACCCTTCCTATAGCATGAGATGTGATATCTCAATGCTTCTACCAAACCTGAGACCCTTCCTTTAGCATGAGATGTGATATCCAAATCCTTCACATTCCAATCCTGAGACCCTTCCTATAGCATGAGATGTGATATCTCAATGCTTCTAATACCAAACCTGAGATCCTTCCTATAACATGAGATGTGATATCCAATTCCTTCCCATTCCAAACCTGAGACCCTTCCTATTGGATGAGATGTGATATCCAACTCCTTCCCATTCCAACCCTGAGACCCTTCCTATACCATGAGATGTGATATCTCAATGCTTCTAATACCAAACCTGGGAACCGTCCTATAACATGAGATGTGATATCTCAATGTTTCTAATAAAAAACCTGAGACCCTTCCTATAACATGAGATGTGATATCCAATTCCTTCCCATTCCAAACCTGAGACCCTTCCTATTGGATGAGATGTGATATCCAAATCCTTCCCCTTCCAAACCTGAGACCCTTCCTTTAGCATGAGATGTGATATCCAAATACTTCCAATTCCAATCCTAAAACCCTTCCTATAGCATGAGATGTGATATCTCAATGTTTCTAATAAAAAACCTGAGACCCTTCATATAGCAAGAGATGTGATATCCAAATCCTTCCCATTCCAATCCTGAGACCCTTCCTGTATATAACATGAGATGTGATATCCAACTCCTTCCCATTCCAACCTGAGACCCTTCCTATAGCATGAGATGTGATATCCAACTCCTTACCATTCAAATTCTGAGACCCTCCCTATAACAAGAGATGTCATATCCAACTCCTTCCCATTCCAAACCTGAGACCCTTCCTATAACATGAGATCTGATATCCAACTCCTTCCCATTCCAAACCTGAGACCCTTCCGATAGCATGAGATGTGATATCTCAATGCTTCAAAAACCAAACATGAGAACCATCCTATAACATGAGATGTGAAATCCAAATCCTTCCATTCCCAAACCTGAGACTCTTCCTATAGCATGAGATGTGATATCTCAATGCTTCTACCAAACCTGAAACCCTTCCTATAGCATGAGATGTGATATCCAACTCCTTCCCATTCCAATCCTGAGACACATCCTATAGCATGAGATGTGATATCACAATGCTTCTAATACCAAACCTGAGACCCGTCCTATAACATGAGATGTGATATCCAAATCCTTCCCCTTCCAAACCTGAGACCCTTCCTTGAGCATGAGATGTGATATATAGCTCCTCCCATTCCAATCCTGAGACCCTTCCTATAGCATGAGATGTGATATCTCAATGCTTCTAATACCAAACCTGAGATCCTTCCTATAACATGAGATGTGATATCCAACTCCTTCCCATTCCAATCCCGAGACCCTTCCTATAGCATGAGATGTGATATCTCAATGCTTCTAATACCAAACCTAAGGTCCTTCCTATAACATGAGATGTGATATCCAAATCCTTCCCATTCCAAACCTGAGACCCTCCCTTTAGCATGAGATGTGATATCCAACTCCTTCCCATTCCAATCCTGATACCCTTCTGATAGCATGAGATCTGATATCTCAATGCCTCTAATACCAAACCTGAGATCCTACCTCTAACATGAAATGTGATATCCAACTCCTTCCTTTTCCAAACCTGAGACCCTTCCTACAACATGAGATGTGATATCCAAGTCCTTCCCATTCCAATCCTGAGACCCTTCCTATAACATGAGATGTGATATCCAACTCCTTCTATTCCAACCTGAGACCCTTCCTATAGCATGAGATGGGATATCCAACTCCTTCCAAATCCAATCCTGATACCCTTCCGATAGCATGAGATGTGATATACCAATGCTTCTACAAAACCTGAGACCCATACCATGGCATGAGATGTGATATCAAACTCCCGTCCTATACCATGAGACTTGATATCTCAATGCTTCTAATACCAAACCTGAGACCGGTCCAATAACATGAGATGTGATATCCAAATCCTTCCCCTTCCAAACCTTAGACCCTTCCTTTATCATGAGATGTGATATCCAAGTCCTTCCCATTCCATTCCTGAGACCCTTCCTATAGCATGAGATGTGATATCTCAATGCTTCTAATACCAAACCTGAGACCCTTCCTATAACATGAGATGTGATATCCAAGTCCTTCCCATTCCAATCCTGAGACCCTTCCTATAGCATGAGATGTGATATCTCAATGCTTCTAATACCAAACCTGAGACCCTTCCTATAACATGAATTATGATATCCAAATCCTTCCCATTCCAATCCTGAGACCCTTCCGATAGCAGAGATGTGATATCTCAATGCTTATACCAAACCTAAGACCCTTCCGATAGCATGAGATGTGATATCTCAATGCTTCTAATACCAAACCTGAGATCCTTCCAATAACATGAGATGTGATATCCAACTCCTTCCCATTCCAATCCCGAGACCCTTCCTATAGCATGAGATGTGATATCTCAATGCTTCTAATACCAAACCTAAGGTCCTTCCTATAACATGAGATGTGATATCCAAATCCTTCCCATTCCAAACCTGAGACCCTCCCTTTAGCATGAGATGTGATATCCAACTCCTTCCCCTTCCAAACCTGAGACCCTTCCTTTAGCATGAGATGTGATATCCAGCTCCTCCCATTCCAATCCTGAGACCCTTCCGATAGCAGAGATGTGATATTTCAATGCTTATACCAAACCTGAGACCCTTCCCATAGCATGAGATGTGATATCCAGCTCCTCCCATTCCAATCCTGAGACCCTTCCGATAGCAGAGATGTGATATTTCAATGCTTATACCAAACCTGAGACCCTTCCCATAGCATGAGATGTGATATCCAACTCCTTCCCATTCCAATCCTGAGACCCTTCCTATAGCATGAGATGTGATATCTCAATGCTTCTAATACCAAACCTGAGATCCTTCCTATAACATGAGATGTGATATCCAACTCCTTCCCATTCCAATCCCGAGACCCTTCCTATAGCATGAGATGTGATATCTCAATGCTTCTAATACCAAACCTAAGGTCCTTCCTATAACATGAGATGTGATATCCAAATCCTTCCCATTCCAAACCTGAGACCCTCCCTTTAGCATGAGATGTGATATCCAACTCCTTCCCATTCCAATCCTGATACCCTTCTGATAGCATGAGATGTGAAATCTCAATGCCTCTAATACCAAACCTGAGATCCTACCTCTAACATGAAATGTGATATCCAACTCCTTCCTTTTCCAAACCTGAGACCCTTCCTACAGCATGAGATGTGATATCCAAGTCCTTCCCATTCCAATCCTGAGACCCTTCCTATAACATGAGATGTGATATCCAACTCCTTCTATTCCAACCTGAGACCCTTCCTATAGCATGAGATGGGATATCCAACTCCTTCCAAATCCAATCCTGATACCCTTCCGATAGCATGAGATGTGATATCCCAATGCTTCTACAAAACCTGAGACCCATACCATGGCATGAGATGTGATATCAAACTCCCGTCCTATACCATGAGACTTGATATCTCAATGCTTCTAATACCAAACCTGAGACCGGTCCAATAACATGAGATGTGATATCCAAATCCTTCCCCTTCCAAACCTTAGACCCTTCCTTTATCATGAGATGTGATATCCAAGTCCTTCCCATTCCATTCCTGTGACCCTTCCTATAGCATGAGATGTGATATCTCAATGCTTCTAATACCAAACCTGAGACCCTTCCTATAACATGAGATGTGATATCCAAGTCCTTCCCATTCCAATCCTGAGACCCTTCCTATAGCATGAGATGTGATATCTCAATGCTTATACCAAACCTAAGACCCTTCCGATAGCATGAGATGTGATATCTCAATGCTTCTAATACCAAACCTGAGACCGGTCCAATAACATGAGATGTGATATCCAAATCCTTCCCCTTCCAAACCTTAGACCATCCCTTTAGCATGAGATTTGATATCCAACTCCTTCCCATTCCAATCCTGAGACCCTTCTGATGGCATGAGATGTGATATCTCAATGCCTCTAAAACCAAACCTGAGATCCTACCTCTAACATGAAATGTGATATCCAACTCCTTCCCCTTCCAACCCTGAGAGCCTTCCTATAGAATGAGATGTGATATCCAAGTCCTTCCCATTCCAATCCTGAGACCCTTCCTATAACATGAGATGTGATATCCAACTCCTTCCCATTCCAATCATGAGAACCTTCCTATAGCTTGAGATGTGATATCCAACTCATTCTCATTCCAATTCTGAGACCCGTCCTATACCATGAGACTTGATATCTCAATGCTTCAAATACCAAACCTGAGACCGGTCCTATAACATGAGATGTGATACCCAACTCCTTCCCATTCCAATCCTGATACCCTTCTGATAGCATGAGATGTGATATCTCAATGCCTCTAATACCAAACCTGAGATCCTACCTCTAACATGAAATGTGATATCCAACTCCTTCCTTTTCCAAACCTGAGACCCTTCCTACAGCATGAGATGTGATATCCAAGTCCTTCCCATTCCAATCCTGAGACCCTTCCTATAACATGAGATGTGATATCCAACTCCTTCTATTCCAACCTGAGACCCTTCCTATAGCATGAGATGGGATATCCAACTCCTTCCAAATCCAATCCTGATACCCTTCCGATAGCATGAGATGTGATATCCCAATGCTTCTACAAAACCTGAGACCCATACCATGGCATGAGATGTGATATCAAACTCCCGTCCTATACCATGAGACTTGATATCTCAATGCTTCTAATACCAAACCTGAGACCGGTCCAATAACATGAGATGTGATATCCAAATCCTTCCCCTTCCAAACCTTAGACCCTTCCTTTATCATGAGATGTGATATCCAAGTCCTTCCCATTCCATTCCTGAGACCCTTCCTATAGCATGAGATGTGATATCTCAATGCTTCTAATACCAAACCTGAGACCCTTCCTATAACATGAGATGTGATATCCAAGTCCTTCCCATTCCAATCCTGAGACCCTTCCTATAGCATGAGATGTGATATCTCAATGCTTCTAATACCAAACCTGAGACCCTTCCTATAACATGAATTGTGATATCCAAATCCTTCCCATTCCAATCCTGAGACCCTTCCGATAGCAGAGATGTGATATCTCAATGCTTATACCAAACCTAAGACCCTTCCGATAGCATGAGATGTGATATCTCAATGCTTCTAATACCAAACCTGAGACCGGTCCAATAACATGAGATGGAATATCCAAATCCTTCCCCTTCCAAACCTTAGACCATCCCTTTAGCATGAGATTTGATATCCAACTCCTTCCCATTCCAATCCTGAGACCCTTCTGATGGCATGAGATGTGATATCTCAATGCCTCTAAAACCAAACCTGAGATCCTACCTCTAACATGAAATGTGATATCCAACTCCTTCCCCTTCCAACCCTGAGAGCCTTCCTATAGAATGAGATGTGATATCCAAGTCCTTCCCATTCCAATCCTGAGACCCTTCCTATAACATGAGATGTGATATCCAACTCCTTCCCATTCCAATCATGAGACCCTTCCTATAGCTTGAGATGTGATATCCAACTCCTTCTCATTCCAATTCTGAGACCCGTCCTATACCATGCGACTTGATATCTCAATGCTTCAAATACCAAACCTGAGACCGGTCCTATAACATGAGATGTGATACCCAAATCCGTCCCCTTCCAAACCTTAGACCCTTCCTATAGCATGAGATGTGATATCTCATTGCTTCTAATACCAAACCTGAGACCCTTCCTATAACGAGATGGGATATCCAACTCCTTCCCATTCCAATCCTGAGACCCTTCAGATAGCAGAGATGTGATATCCAACTCCTTCCCATTCCAAACCTGAGACCCTTCCTATAGCATGAGATGTTATAATTTAATGCTTCTAAAACCAAACCTGAGAACCATCCTATAACATGTGAAATCCAAATCCTTCCCTTTCCAAACCTGAGACCCTTCCGATAGCATGAGATGTGATATCTCAATGCTTCTAAAACCAAACATGAGAACCATCCTATAACATGAGATGTGAAATCCAAATCCTTCCCTTTCCAAACCTGAGACCCTTCCTATAGCTTGAGATGAAATATCAAACTCCTTCCCATTCCAATCCTGAGATAGCTTGAGATGTGATATCCAACTCCATCCCATTCCAATCCTGAGACCCTTCCGATAGCATGAGATGTGATAGCTCAATGCTTCTAATATCAAAACGGAGACCCTCCCTATAGTATGAGATGTGAATTCTAAGTCCTTACCATTCCTATCCTGAGACCCTTCCGATAGCAGAGATGTGATATCTCAATGCTTATACCAAACCTGATGACCCTTCCTATGGCATTAGATGTGATATCCAACTCCTTCCCATTCCAATCCTGAGTTCCTTCCTATAGCATGAGATGTGATATCTCAATGCTTCTATCAAACCTGATACCCTTCCTTTAGCATGAGAGGTGATATTCAACTCCTGCCCATTCCAATCCTGAGACCCTTCCTATATCATGAGACGTGATATCCAACTCCTTCCCATTCCAATCCTGAGACTCCTCCTATAGCATGAGATGTGATATCTCAATGCTTCTAATACCAGACCTGGGACCGGTCCTATAACATGAGATATGATATCCAAATCCTTCCCCTTCCAAACCTGAGACCCTTCCTATAGCAAGAGATGTGATATCCAATTCCTTCCCATTCCAATCCTGAGACCCTTCCTATAAAGAGATGTGATATCCAAATCCTTCCCATTCCAACCTGAGACCCTTCCTGTAGCATGAGAAGGGAGATCCAACTCCTTCCCATTCCAATCCTGAGACCCTTCCTATACCATGAGATGTGATATCTCAATGCTTCTAATACCAAACCTGGGACCCGTCCTATAACATGAGATATGTCCTATAACATGAGATATGATATCCAAATCCTTCCCCTTCCAAACCTGAGACCCTTCCTTTAGCATGAGATGTGATATCCAAATCCTTCCCATTCCAATACTGAAACCCTTCCTATAGCATGAGATGTCATATCTCAATGTTTCTAATAGAAAACCTGAGACCCTTCCTATAGCAAGAGATGTGATATCCAAATCCTTCCCATTTCAATCTTGAGACCCTTCCTATAACATGAGATGTGATATCCAACTCCTACCCATTCCAACCTGAGACCCTTCCTATAGCATGAGAAGGGATATCCAATTCCTTCCCAATCCAATCCTTAGACCCTTCCGATAGCAGAGATGTGATATCTCAATGCTTATACCAAACCTGAGACCCTTCCTTTAGCATGAGATGTGATATCCAAATGCTTCACATTCCAATCCTGAGACCCTTCCTATAGCATGAGATGTGATATCTCAATGCTTCTAATACAAAACCTGAGATCCTTCCTATAACATGAGATGTGATATCCAAGTCCTTCCCATTCCAATCCTGAGACCCTTCCTATAACATGAGATGTGATATCCAACTCCTTCTACTCCAACCTGAGACCCTTCCTATAGCATGAGATGGGATATCCAACTCCTTCCAAATCCAATCCTGATACCCTTCCAATAGCATGAGATGTGATATCCCAATGCATCTACAAAACCTGAGACCCATACCATGGCATGAGATGTGATATCAAACTCCCGTCCTATACCATGAGACTTGATATCTCAATGCTTCTAATACCAAACCTGAGACCGGTCCAATAACATGAGATGTGATATCCAAATCCTTCCCCTTCCAAACCTTAGACCCTTCCTTTATCATGAGATGTGATATCCAAGTCCTTCCCATTCCATTCCTGAGACCCTTAATATAGCATGAGATGTGATATCTCAATGCTTCTAATACCAAACCTGAGACCCTTCCTATAACATGAGATGTGATATCCAAATCCTTCCCATTCCAATCCTGAGACCCTTCCGATAGCAGAGATGTGATATCTCAATGCTTATACCAAACCTGAGACCCTTCCGATAGCATGAGATGTGATATCTCAATGCTTCTAATACCAAACCTCAGATCCTTCCAATAACATGAGATGTGATGTCCAAATCCTTCCCCTTCCAAACCTTAGACCCTCCCTTTAGCATGAGATGTGATATCCAACTCCTTCCCATTCCAATCCTGAGACCCTTCTGATGGCATGAGATGTCATATCTCAATGCCTCTAATACCAAACCTGAGATCCTACCTCTAACATGAGATGTGATATCAAACTCCTTCCCATTCCAAACCTGAGACCCTTCAGATAGCATGAGATGTGATATTTCAATGCTTCTAAAACCAAACATGAGAACCATCCTATAACATGAGATGTGAAATCCAAATCATTCCCATTCCAAACCTGAGACCCTTCCTATAGCATGAGATGTTATAATTTAATGCTTCTAAAACCAAACCTGAGAACCATCCTATAACATGTGAAATCCAAATCCTTCCCTTTCCAAACCTGAGACCCTTCCGATAGCATGAGATGTGATATCTCAATGCTTCTAAAACCAAACATGAGAACCATCCTATAACATGAGATGTGAAATCCAAATCCTTCCCTTTCCAAACCTGAGACCCTTCCTATAGCTTGAGATGAAATATCAAACTCCTTCCCATTCCAATCCTGAGATAGCTTGAGATGTGATATCCAACTCCATCCCATTCCAATCCTGAGACCCTTCCGATAGCATGAGATGTGATAGCTCAATGCTTCTAATATCAAAACTGAGACCCTCCCTATAGTATGAGATGTGAATTCTAAGTCCTTACCATTCCTATCCTGAGACCCTTCCGATAGCAGAGATGTGATATCTCAATGCTTATACCAAACCTGATGACCCTTCCTATGGCATTAGATGTGATATCCAACTCCTTCCCATTCCAATCCTGAGTTCCTTCCTATAGCATGAGATGTGATATCTCAATGCTTCTATCAAACCTGATACCCTTCCTTTAGCATGAGAGGTGATATTCAACTCCTGCCCATTCCAATCCTGAGACTCCTCCTATAGCATGAGATGTGATATCTCAATGCTTCTAATACCAGACCTGGGACCGGTCCTATAACATGAGATATGATATCCAAATCCTTCCCCTTCCAAACCTGAGACCCTTCCTATAGCAAGAGATGTGATATCCAATTCCTTCCCATTCCAATCCTGAGACCCTTCCTATAACGAGATGTGATATCCAACTCCTTCCCATTCCAACCTGAGACCCTTCCTGTAGCATGAGAAGGGAGATCCAACTCCTTCCCATTCCAATCCTGAGACCCTTCCTATACCATGAGATGTGATATCTCAATGCTTCTAATACCAAACCTGGGACCCGTCCTATAACATGAGATATGTCCTATAACATGAGATATGATATCCAAATCCTTCCCCTTCCAAACCTGAGACCCTTCCTTTAGCATGAGATGTGATATCCAAATCCTTCCCATTCCAATACTGAAACCCTTCATATAGCATGAGATGTCATATCTCAATGTTTCTAATAGAAAACCTGAGACCCTTCCTATAGCAAGAGATGTGATATCCAAATCCTTCCCATTTCAATCTTGAGACCCTTCCTATAACATGAGATGTGATATCCAACTCCTACCCATTCCAACCTGAGACCCTTCCTATAGCATGAGAAGGGATATCCAATTCCTTCCCAATCCAATCCTTAGACCCTTCCGATAGCAGAGATGTGATATCTCAATGCTTATACCAAACCTGAGACCCTTCCTTTAGCATGAGATGTGATATCCAAATGCTTCACATTCCAATCCTGAGACCCTTCCTATAGCATGAGATGTGATATCTCAATGCTTCTAATACAAAACCTGAGATCCTTCCTATAACATGAGATGTGATATCCAAGTCCTTCCCATTCCAATCCTGAGACCCTTCCTATAACATGAGATGTGATATCCAACTCCTTCTACTCCAACCTGAGACCCTTCCTATAGCATGAGATGGGATATCCAACTCCTTCCAAATCCAATCCTGATACCCTTCCAATAGCATGAGATGTGATATCCCAATGCTTCTACAAAACCTGAGACCCATACCATGGCATGAGATGTGATATCAAACTCCCATCCTATACCATGAGACTTGATATCTCAATGCTTCTAATACCAAACCTGAGACCGGTCCAATAACATGAGATGTGATATCCAAATCCTTCCCCTTCCAAACCTTAGACCCTTCCTTTATCATGAGATGTGATATCCAAGTCCTTCCCATTCCATTCCTGAGACCCTTAATATAGCATGAGATGTGATATCTCAATGCTTCTAATACCAAACCTGAGACCCTTCCTATAACATGAGATGTGATATCCAAATCCTTCCCATTCCAATCCTGAGACCCTTCCGATAGCAGAGATGTGATATCTCAATGCTTATACCAAACCTGAGACCCTTCCGATAGGATGAGATGTGATATCTCAATGCTTCTAATACCAAACCTCAGATCCTTCCAATAACATGAGATGTGATGTCCAAATCCTTCCCCTTCCAAACCTTAGACCCTCCCTTTAGCATGAGATGTGATATCCAACTCCTTCCCATTCCAATCCTGAGACCCTTCTGATGGCATGAGATGTCATATCTCAATGCCTCTAATACCAAACCTGAGATCCTACCTCTAACATGAGATGTGATATCAAACTCCTTCCCATTCCAAACCTGAGACCCTTCAGATAGCATGAGATGTGATATTTCAATGCTTCTAAAACCAAACATGAGAACCATCCTATAACATGAGATGTGAAATCCAAATCATTCCCATTCCAAACATGAGGCCCTTCCTATAGCTTGAGATGTGATATCAAACTCCTTCCCATTCAATGTGATATCCAACTCCTTCCCATTCCAATCCTGGGACCCTTCCTATACCATGAGATGTGATAGTTCAATGCTTCTAATACCAAACCTGAGACCCGTCCTAAAACATGAGATGTGAGATCCAAATCCTTCCCCTTCCAGACCTGAGACCTTTCCTTTAGCATGAGATGTGATAACCAACTCCTTCCCATTCCAAACCTGAGACCCTTCCCATAGCATGAGATGTGATATCTCAATGCTTCTAAAACCAAACATGAGAACCATCCTATAACATGAGATGTGAAATCCAAATCCTTCCCTTTCCAAACCTGAGACCCTTCCTATAGCTTGAGATGAAATATCAAACTCCTTCCCATTCCAATCCTGAGATAGCTTGAGATGTGAGATCCAAATCCTTCCCCTTCCAAACCTGAGACCCTTCCTATAGCTTGATATGTGATATCAAACTCCTTCCCATTACAATCCTGAGATAGCTTGAGATGTGATATCCAACTCCATCCCATTCCAATCCTGAGACCCTTCCGATAGCATGAGATGTGATAGCTCAATGCTTCTAATATCAAAACTGAGACCCTCCCTATAGTATGAGATGTGAAATCTACGTCCTTCCCATTCCTATCCTGAGACCCTTCCGATAGCAGAGATGTGATATCTCAATGCTTATACCGAACCTGATGACCCTTCCTTTAGCATGAGATGTGATATTCAACTCCTTCCCATTCCAAACCTGAGACCCTTCCTATAACATGAGACGTGATATCCAACTCCTTCCCATTCCAAACCTGAGACCTTTCCTTTAGCATATGTGATATCCAACTCCTTCCCATTCCAATACTGAGACCCTTCCAATAGCATATGTGATATCTCAATGCTTCTAATATGAAAACTGAGACCCTCCCTATAACATGAATTGTGATATCCAAATCCTTCCCATTCCAATCCTGAGACCCTTCCGATAGCAGAGATGTGATATCTCAATGCTTATACCAAACCTAAGACCCTTCCGATAGCATGAGATGTGATATCTCAATGCTTCTAATACCAAACCTGAGATCCTTCCAATAACATGAGATATGATGTCCAAATCCCTCCCCTTCCAAACCTTAGACCATCCCTTTAGCATGAGATTTGATATCCAACTCCTTCCCATTCCAATCCTGAGACCCTTCTGATAGCATGAGATGTGATATCTCAATGCCTCTAATACCAAACCTGAGATCCTACCTCTAACATGAAATGTGATATCCATCTCCTTCCCTTTCCAAACCTGAGACCCTGCCTATAGCATGAGATGTGATATCCAAGTCCTTCCCATTCCAATCCTGAGACCCTTCCTATAGCATGTGATGTGATATCTCAATGCTTATACCAAACCTGAGACCCTTCCTATGGCATGAGATGTCATATACAACTCCTTCCCATTCCAACCCTGAGACCCTTCCTATAGCATGAGATGTGATATCTCAATGCTTATACCAAACCTGAGACCCTTCCTATAGCATGAGATGTGATATCCAACTTCTTCCCATTCCAATCCTGAGACCCTTCCTATAGCATGAGATGTGATATCTCAATGCTTATACCAAACCTGAGACCCTTCCTATGGCTTGAGATGTGATATCCAACTCCTTCCCATTCCAATCCTGAGACCCTTCCTATAGCATGAGATGTGATATCTCAAGGCCTCTAATACCAAACCTGAGATCCTTCCTCTAACATGAAATGTGATATCCAACTCCTTCCCCTTCCAAACCTGAGAGCCTTCCTATAGCATGAGATATGATATCCAAGTCCTTCCCATTCCAATCCTGAGACCCATCCTATAACATGAAATGTGATATCCAACTCTTTCCCATTCTAACCTGAGACCCTTCCTATAGCATGAGATGGGATATCCAACTCCTTCCAAATCCAATACTGATACCCTTCCGATAGCATGAGATGTGATATCCCAATGCTTCTACCAAACCTGAGACCCATACTATGGCATGAGATGTGATATCAAACTCCTTCCCATTCCAATCCTGAGACGCTTCCTATAGCTTGAGATGTGATATCCAACTCCTTCCCATTCCAATTCTGAGACCCTTCTTATACCATGACACTTGATATCTCAATGCTTCTAATACCAAACCTGAGACCCGTCCTATAACATGAGATGTGATATCCAAATCCATCCCCTTCCAAACCTTAGACCCTTCCGTTATAATGAGATGTGATATCCAACTCCTTCCCATTCCAATCCTGAGACCCTTCCGATATCATGAGATGTGATATCTCAATGCTTATACCAAATCTGAGACCCTTCCTATGGCCTGAGATGTCATATACAACTCCTTCCCATTCCAATCCTGAGACCCTTCCTATAGCATGAGATGTGATATCTCAATGCTTATACCAAATCTGAGACCCTTCCTATAGCATGAGATGGGATATCCAACTCCTTCCCATTCCAATCCTGAGACCCTTCCTATAGCATGAGAAGTGATATCTCCATGCTTATACCAAACCTGAGACCCGTCCTATAGCATAAGATGTGATATCCAAATCCTTCCCTTTCCAATCCTGAGACCCTTCCTATAGCATGAGATGTGATATCTCAATGCTTATACCAAACCTGAGACCCTTCCTATAGCATGAGATGTGATATCCAAATCCTTCCCATTCCAATCCTGAGACCCTTCCGATAGCAGAGATGTGATATCTCAATGCTTATACCAAACCTGAGACCCTTCCGATAGCATGAGATGTGATATCTCAATGCTTCTAATACCAAACCTCAGATCCTTCCAATAACATGAGATGTGATGTCCAAATCCTTCCCCTTCCAAACCTTAGACCCTCCCTTTAGCATGAGATGTGATATCCAACTCCTTCCCATTCCAATCCTGAGACCCTTCTGATGGCATGAGATGTCATATCTCAATGCCTCTAATACCAAACCTGAGATCCTACCTCTAACATGAGATGTGATATCAAACTCCTTCCCATTCCAAACCTGAGACCCTTCAGATAGCATGAGATGTGATATTTCAATGCTTCTAAAACCAAACATGAGAACCATCCTATAACATGAGATGTGAAATCCAAATCATTCCCATTCCAAACATGAGGCCCTTCCTATAGCTTGAGATGTGATATCAAACTCCTTCCCATTCAATGTGATATCCAACTCCTTCCCATTCCAATCCTGGGACCCTTCCTATACCATGAGATGTGATAGTTCAATGCTTCTAATTCCAAACCTGAGACCCGTCCTAAAACATCAGATGTGAGATCCAAATCCTTCCCCTTCCAGACCTGAGACCTTTCCTTTAGCATGAGATGTGATAACCAACTCCTTCCCATTCCAAACCTGAGACCCTTCCCATAGCATGAGATGTGATATCTCAATGCTTCTAAAACCAAACATGAGAACCATCCTATAACATGAGATGTGAAATCCAAATCCTTCCCTTTCCAAACCTGAGACCCTTCCTATAGCTTGAGATGAAATATCAAACTCCTTCCCATTCCAATCCTGAGATAGCTTGAGATGTGAGATCCAAATCCTTCCCCTTCCAAACCTGAGACCCTTCCTATAGCTTGATATGTGATATCAAACTCCTTCCCATTACAATCCTGAGATAGCTTGAGATGTGATATCCAACTCCATCCCATTCCAATCCTGAGACCCTTCCGATAGCATGAGATGTGATAGCTCAATGCTTCTAATATCAAAACTGAGACCCTCCCTATAGTATGAGATGTGAAATCTACGTCCTTCCCATTCCTATCCTGAGACCCTTCCGATAGCAGAGATGTGATATCTCAATGCTTATACCGAACCTGATGACCCTTCCTTTAGCATGAGATGTGATATTCAACTCCTTCCCATTCCAAACCTGAGACCCTTCCTATAACATGAGACGTGATATCCAACTCCTTCCCATTCCAAACCTGAGACCTTTCCTTTAGCATATGTGATATCCAACTCCTTCCAATTCCAATACTGAGACCCTTCCAATAGCATATGTGATATCTCAATGCTTCTAATATCAAAACTGAGACCCTCCCTATAACATGAGATGTGATATCCAACTCCTTCCCATTCCAATACTGAGACCCTTCCAATAGCATATGTGATATCTCAATGCTTCTAATATGAAAACTGAGACCCTCCCTATAACATGAATTGTGATATCCAAATCCTTCCCATTCCAATCCTGAGACCCTTCCGATAGCAGAGATGTGATATCTCAATGCTTATACCAAACCTAAGACCCTTCCGATAGCATGAGATGTGATATCTCAATGCTTCTAATACCAAACCTGAGAACCTTCCAATAACATGAGATATGATGTCCAAATCCCTCCCCTTCCAAACCTTAGACCATCCCTTTAGCATGAGATTTGATATCCAACTCCTTCCCATTCCAATCCTGAGACCCTTCTGATAGCATGAGATGTGATATCTCAATGCCTCTAATACCAAACCTGAGATCCTACCTCTAACATGAAATGTGATATCCATCTCCTTCCCTTTCCAAACCTGGGACCCTGCCTATAGCATGAGATGTGATATCCAAGTCCTTCCCATTCCAATCCTGAGACCCTTCCTATAGCATGTGATGTGATATCTCAATGCTTATACCAAACCTGAGACCCTTCCTATGGCATGAGATGTCATATACAACTCCTTCCCATTCCAACCCTGAGACCCTTCCTATAGCATGAGATGTGATATCTCAATGCTTATACCAAACCTGAGACCCTTCCTATAGCATGAGATGTGATATCCAACTTCTTCCCATTCCAATCCTGAGACCCTTCCTATAGCATGAGATGTGATATCTCAGTGCTTATACCAAACCTGAGACCCTTCCTATAGCTTGAGATGTGATATCCAACTCCTTCCCATTCCAATCCTGAGACCCTTCCTATAGCATGAGATGTGATATCTCAAGGCCTCTAATACCAAACCTGAGATCCTTCCTCTAACATGAAATGTGATATCCAACTCCTTCCCCTTCCAAACCTGAGAGCCTTCCTATAGCATGAGATATGATATCCAAGTCCTTCCCATTCCAATCCTGAGACCCTTCCTATAACATGAAATGTGATATCCAACTCTTTCCCATTCTAACCTGAGACCCTTCCTATAGCATGAGATGGGATATCCAACTCCTTCCAAATCCAATACTGATACCCTTCCGATAGCATGAGATGTGATATCCCAATGCTTCTACCAAACCTGAGACCCATACTATGGCATGAGATGTGATATCAAACTCCTTCCCATTCCAATCCTGAGACGCTTCCTATAGCTTGAGATGTGATATCCAACTCCTTCCCATTCCAATTCTGAGACCCTTCTTATACCATGACACTTGATATCTCAATGCTTCTAATTCCAATCCTGAGACCCTTCCGATATCATGAGATGTGATATCTCAATGCTTATACCAAATCTGAGACCCTTCCTATGGCCTGAGATGTCATATACAACTCCTTCCCATTCCAATCCTGAGACCCTTCCTATAGCATGAGATGTGATATCTCAATGCTTATACCAAATCTGAGACCCTTCCTATAGCATGAGATGGGATATCCAACTCCTTCCCATTCCAATCCTGAGACCCTTCCTATAGCATGAGAAGTGATATCTCCATGCTTATACCAAACCTGAGACCTGTCCTATAGCATAAGATGTGATATCCAAATCCTTCCCTTTCCAATCCTGAGACCCTTCCTATAGCATGAGATGTGATATCTCAATGCTTATACCAAACCTGAGACCCTTCCTATAGCATGAGATGTGATATCCAACTCCTTCCCATTCCAATCCTGAGACCCTTCCTATAGCATGAGATGTGATGTCTCAATGCTTCTAATACCAAACCTGAGATCCTTCCTATAACATGAGATGTGATATCCAACTCCTTCCCATTCCAATCCTGAGACCCTTATGATAGCATGAGATGTGATATCTCAATGCCTCTTATACCAAACCTGAGATCCTTCCGATAGCATGAGATGTGATATCTCAATGCTTCTAATACCAAACCTGAGATCCTTCCTATAATATGAGATGTGATTTCCAAATCCTTCCCCTTCCAAACCTGAGACCCTCCCTTTAGCATGAAATGTGATATCCAACTCCTTCCATTCCAATCCTGAGACCCTTCTGATAGCATGAGATGTGATATCTCAATGCCTCTAATACCAAACCTGAGATCCTACCTCTAACATGAAATGTGATATCCATCTCCTTCCCTTTCCAAACCTGAGACCCTGCCTATAGCATGAGATGTGATATCCAAGTCCTTCCCATTCCAATCGTGAGACCCTTCCTATAGCATGTGATGTGATATCTCAATGCTTATACCAAACCTGAGACCCTTCCTATGGCATGAGATGTCATATACAACTCCTTCCCATTCCAACCCTGAGACCCTTCCTATAGCATGAGATGTGATATCTCAATGCTTATACCAAACCTGAGACCCTTCCTATAGCATGAGATGTGATATCCAACTTCTTCCCATTCCAATCCTGAGACCCTTCCTATAGCATGAGATGTGATATCTCAGTGCTTATACCAAACCTGAGACCCTTCCTATAGCATAAGATGTGATATCCAAATCCTTCCCATTCCAATCCTGAGACCCTTCCTATAGCATGAGATGTGATATCTCAATGCTTATACCAAACCTGAGACCCTTCCTATAGCATGAGATGTGATATCCAACTCCTTCCCATTCCAATCCTGAGACCCTTCCTATAGCATGAGATGTGATGTCTCAATGCTTCTAATACCAAACCTGAGATCCTTCCTATAACATGAGATGTGATATCCAACTCCTTCCCATTCCAATCCTGAGACCCTTATGATAGCATGAGATGTGATATCTCAATGCCTCTTATACCAAACCTGAGATCCTTCCGATAGCATGAGATGTGATATCTCAATGCTTCTAATACCAAACCTGAGATCCTTCCTATAATATGAGATGTGATTTCCAAATCCTTCCCCTTCCAAACCTGAGACCCTCCCTTTAGCATGAAATGTGATATCCAACTCCTTCCCATTCCAATCCTGAGACCCTTCTGATAGCATGAGATGTGATATCTCATTGCCTCTAATACCAAACCTGAGATCCTACCTCTAACATGAAATGTGATATCCATCTCCTTCCCTTTCCAAACCTGAGACCCTGCCTATAGCATGAGATGTGATATCCAAGTCCTTCCCATTCCAATCCTGAGACCCTTCCTATAGCATGTGATGTGATATCCAAGTCCTTCCCATTCCAATCCTGAGACCCTTCCTATAGCATGTGATGTGATATCTCAATGCTTATACCAAACCTGAGACCCTTCCTATGGCATGAGATGTCATATACAACTCCTTCCCATTCCAACCCTGAGACCCTTCCTATAGCATGAGATGTGATATCTCAATGCTTATACCAAACCTGAGACCCTTCCTATAGCTTGAGATGTGATATCCAACTTCTTCCCATTCCAATCCTGAGACCCTTCCTATAGCATGAGATGTGATATCCCAATGCTTCTACCAAACCTGAGACCCATACTATGGCATGAGATGTGATATCAAACTCCTTCCCATTCCAATCCTGAGACGCTTCCTATAGCTTGAGATGTGATATCCAACTCCTTCCCATTCCAATTCTGAGACCCTACTTATACCATGAGACTTGATATCTCAATGCTTCTAATACCAAACCTGAGACCCGTCCTATAACATGAGATGTGATATCCAAATCCTTCCCCTTCCAAACCTTAGACCCTTCCTATAGCATGAGATGTGATATCTCAATGCTTCTAATACCAAACCTGAAACCCTTCCTATAACATGAGATGGGATATCCAACTCCTTCCCATTCCAATCCTGAGACCCTTCCGATAGCAGAGATGTGATATCTCAATGCTTATACCAAACCTGAGACCCTTCCTAAGGCTTGAGATGTCATATACAACTCCTTCCCATTCCAATCCTGAGACCCTTCCTATAGCTTGAGATGTGATATCTCAATGCTTATACCAAATCTGAGACCCTTCCTATAGCATGAGATGTGATATCCAAATCCTTCCCATTCCAATCCTGAGACCCTTCCTATAGCATGAGATGTGATATCTCAATGCTTATACCAAACCTGAGAGCCTACCTATAGCATGAGATGTGATATCCAAGTCCATCCCATTCCAATCCTTAGACCCTTCCTACAGCATGCGATGTGATATCTCAATGATTCTAATACCAAACCAGAGACCCGTCCTTTAACATGAGATGGGATATCCAACTCCTTCCCATTCCAATCCTGAGCCACTCCTGATAGCAGAGATGTGATATCTCAATGCTTATACCAAACCTGAGACCCTTCCTATAACATGAGATGTGATATCCAACTCCTTCCCGTTCCAAACCTGAGACACTTCCTATAGCATATGTGATATCCAACTCCTTCCCATTCCAAACATGAGACCCTTACTATAGCAAGAATGTAATATCCAACTCCTACCCATTCCAATCCTGACACCATTCCTATAGCATGAGATGTGATATATCAATGCTTCTAATACCAAACCTGAGATCCTTCCTATGACATGAGATGTGATATCCAAATCCTTCCCATTCCAATCCTGAGACCCTTCCTATAGCAAGAGATGTGATATCCAAATCCTTCCCATTCCAATCCTGAGACCCTTCCTATAACATGAGATGTGATATTCAACTCCTTCCCATTCCAACCTGAGACACTTCCTATAGCATGGGAAGGGATATCCAACTCCTTCCCAATCCAATCCTGAGAACCTTCCGATAGCAGAGATGTGATATCTCAATGCTTATACCAAACCTGAGACGCTTCCTATGGCATGAGATGTGATATCCAACTCCTTGCCATTCAAATCCTGAGACCCTTCCTATAGCATGAGATGTGATATCTCAATGCTTCTACCAAACCTGAGACCCTTCCTTTAGCATGAGATGTGATATCCAACTCCTTCCCATTCCAATCCCGAGACCCTTCCTATAGCATGAGATGTGATATCTCAATGCTTCTAATACCAAACCTAAGGTCCTTCCTATAACATGAGATGTGATATCCAAATCCTTCCCATTCCAAACCTGAGACCCTCCCTTTAGCATGAGATGTGATATCCAACTCCTTCCCATTCCAATCCTGATACCCTTCTGATAGCATGAGATCTGATATCTCAATGCCTCTAATACCAAACCTGAGATCCTACCTCTAACATGAAATGTGATATCCAACTCCTTCCTTTTCCAAACCTGAGACCCTTCCTACAGCATGAGATGTGATATCCAAGTCCTTCCCATTCCAATCCTGAGACCCTTCCTATAACATGAGATGTGATATCCAACTCCTTCTATTCCAACCTGAGACCCTTCCTATAGCATGAGATGGGATATCCAACTCCTTCCAAATCCAATCCTGATACCCTTCCGATAGCATGAGATGTGATATACCAATGCTTCTACAAAACCTGAGACCCATACCATGGCATGAGATGTGATATCAAACTCCCGTCCTATACCATGAGACTTGATATCTCAATGCTTCTAATACCAAACCTGAGACCGGTCCAATAACATGAGATGTGATATCCAAATCCTTCCCCTTCCAAACCTTAGACCCTTCCTTTATCATGAGATGTGATATCCAAGTCCTTCCCATTCCATTCCTGAGACCCTTCCTATAGCATGAGATGTGATATCTCAATGCTTCTAATACCAAACCTGAGACCCTTCCTATAACATGAGATGTGATATCCAAGTCCTTCCCATTCCAATCCTGAGACCCTTCCTATAGCATGAGATGTGATATCTCAATGCTTCTAATACCAAACCTGAGACCCTTCCTATAACATGAATTATGATATCCAAATCCTTCCCATTCCAATCCTGAGACCCTTCCGATAGCAGAGATGTGATATCTCAATGCTTATACCAAACCTAAGACCCTTCCGATAGCATGAGATGTGATATCTCAATGCTTCTAATACCAAACCTGAGATCCTTCCAATAACATGAGATGTGATATCCAACTCCTTCCCATTCCAATCCCGAGACCCTTCCTATAGCATGAGATGTGATATCTCAATGCTTCTAATACCAAACCTAAGGTCCTTCCTATAACATGAGATGTGATATCCAAATCCTTCCCATTCCAAACCTGAGACCCTCCCTTTAGCATGAGATGTGATATCCAACTCCTTCCCCTTCCAAACCTGAGACCCTTCCTTTAGCATGAGATGTGATATCCAGCTCCTCCCATTCCAATCCTGAGACCCTTCCGATAGCAGAGATGTGATATTTCAATGCTTATACCAAACCTGAGACCCTTCCCATAGCATGAGATGTGATATCCAGCTCCTCCCATTCCAATCCTGAGACCCTTCCGATAGCAGAGATGTGATATTTCAATGCTTATACCAAACCTGAGACCCTTCCCATAGCATGAGATGTGATATCCAACTCCTTCCCATTCCAATCCTGAGACCCTTCCTATAGCATGAGATGTGATATCTCAATGCTTCTAATACCAAACCTGAGATCCTTCCTATAACATGAGATGTGATATCCAACTCCTTCCCATTCCAATCCCGAGACCCTTCCTATAGCATGAGATGTGATATCTCAATGCTTCTAATACCAAACCTAAGGTCCTTCCTATAACATGAGATGTGATATCCAAATCCTTCCCATTCCAAACCTGAGACCCTCCCTTTAGCATGAGATGTGATATCCAACTCCTTCCCATTCCAATCCTGATACCCTTCTGATAGCATGAGATGTAAGATCTCAATGCCTCTAATACCAAACCTGAGATCCTACCTCTAACATGAAATGTGATATCCAACTCCTTCCTTTTCCAAACCTGAGACCCTTCCTACAGCATGAGATGTGATATCCAAGTCCTTCCCATTCCAATCCTGAGACCCTTCCTATAACATGAGATGTGATATCCAACTCCTTCTATTCCAACCTGAGACCCTTCCTATAGCATGAGATGGGATATCCAACTCTTTCCAAATCCAATCCTGATACCCTTCCGATAGCATGAGATGTGATATCCCAATGCTTCTACAAAACCTGAGACCCATACCATGGCATGAGATGTGATATCAAACTCCCGTCCTATACCATGAGACTTGATATCTCAATGCTTCTAATACCAAACCTGAGACCGGTCCAATAACATGAGATGTGATATCCAAATCCTTCCCCTTCCAAACCTTAGACCCTTCCTTTATCATGAGATGTGATATCCAAGTCCTTCCCATTCCATTCCTGTGACCCTTCCTATAGCATGAGATGTGATATCTCAATGCTTCTAATACCAAACCTGAGACCCTTCCTATAACATGAGATGTGATATCCAAGTCCTTCCCATTCCAATCCTGAGACCCTTCCTATAGCATGAGATGTGATATCTCAATGCTTCTAATACCAAACCTGAGACCCTTCCTATAACATGAATTGTGATATCCAAATCCTTCCCATTCCAATCCTGAGACCCTTCCGATAGCAGAGATGTGATATCTCAATGCTTATACCAAACCTAAGACCCTTCCGATAGCATGAGATGTGATATCTCAATGCTTCTAATACCAAACCTGAGACCGGTCCAATAACATGAGATGTGATATCCAAATCCTTCCCCTTCCAAACCTTAGACCATCCCTTTAGCATGAGATTTGATATCCAACTCCTTCCCATTCCAATCCTGAGACCCTTCTGATGGCATGAGATGTGATATCTCAATGCCTCTAAAACCAAACCTGAGATCCTACCTCTAACATGAAATGTGATATCCAACTCCTTCCCCTTCCAACCCTGAGAGCCTTCCTATAGAATGAGATGTGATAACCAAGTCCTTCCCATTCCAATCCTGAGACCCTTCCTATAACATGAGATGTGATATCCAACTCCTTCCCATTCCAATCATGAGACCCTTCCTATAGCTTGAGATGTGATATCCAACTCCTTCTCATTCCAATTCTGAGACCCGTCCTATACCATGAGACTTGATATCTCAATGCTTCAAATACCAAACCTGAGACCGGTCCTATAACATGAGATGTGATACCCAACTCCTTCCCATTCCAATCCTGATACCCTTCTGATAGCATGAGATGTGATATCTCAATGCCTCTAATACCAAACCTGAGATCCTACCTCTAACATGAAATGTGATATCCAACTCCTTCCTTTTCCAAACCTGAGACCCTTCCTACAGCATGAGATGTGATATCCAAGTCCTTCCCATTCCAATCCTGAGACCCTTCCTATAACATGAGATGTGATATCCAACTCCTTCTATTCCAACCTGAGACCCTTCCTATAGCATGAGATGGGATATCCAACTCCTTCCAAATCCAATCCTGATACCCTTCCGATAGCATGAGATGTGATATCCCAATGCTTCTACAAAACCTGAGACCCATACCATGGCATGAGATGTGATATCAAACTCCCGTCCTATACCATGAGACTTGATATCTCAATGCTTCTAATACCAAACCTGAGACCGGTCCAATAACATGAGATGTGATATCCAAATCCTTCCCCTTCCAAACCTTAGACCCTTCCTTTATCATGAGATGTGATATCCAAGTCCTTCCCATTCCATTCCTGAGACCCTTCCTATAGCATGAGATGTGATATCTCAATGCTTCTAATACCAAACCTGAGACCCTTCCTATAACATGAGATGTGATATCCAAGTCCTTCCCATTCCAATCCTGAGACCCTTCCTATAGCATGAGATGTGATATCTCAATGCTTCTAATACCAAACCTGAGACCCTTCCTATAACATGAATTGTGATATCCAAATCCTTCCCATTCCAATCCTGAGACCCTTCCGATAGCAGAGATGTGATATCTCAATGCTTATACCAAACCTAAGACCCTTCCGATAGCATGAGATGTGATATCTCAATGCTTCTAATACCAAACCTGAGACCGGTCCAATAACATGAGATGGAATATCCAAATCCTTCCCCTTCCAAACCTTAGACCATCCCTTTAGCATGAGATTTGATATCCAACTCCTTCCCATTCCAATCCTGAGACCCTTCTGATGGCATGAGATGTGATATCTCAATGCCTCTAAAACCAAACCTGAGATCCTACCTCTAACATGAAATGTGATATCCAACTCCTTCCCCTTCCAACCCTGAGAGCCTTCCTATAGAATGAGATGTGATATCCAAGTCCTTCCCATTCCAATCCTGAGACCCTTCCTATAACATGAGATGTGATATCCAACTCCTTCCCATTCCAATCATGAGACCCTTCCTATAGCTTGAGATGTGATATCCAACTCCTTCTCATTCCAATTCTGAGACCCGTCCTATACCATGAGACTTGATATCTCAATGCTTCAAATACCAAACCTGAGACCGGTCCTATAACATGAGATGTGATACCCAAATCCGTCCCCTTCCAAACCTTAGACCCTTCCTATAGCATGAGATGTGATATCTCATTGCTTCTAATACCAAACCTGAGACCCTTCCTATAACGAGATGGGATATCCAACTCCTTCCCATTCCAATCCTGAGACCCTTCAGATAGCAGAGATGTGATATCCAACTCCTTCCCATTCCAAACCTGAGACCCTTCCTATAGCATGAGATGTTATAATTTAATGCTTCTAAAACCAAACCTGAGAACCATCCTATAACATGTGAAATCCAAATCCTTCCCTTTCCAAACCTGAGACCCTTCCGATAGCATGAGATGTGATATCTCAATGCTTCTAAAACCAAACATGAGAACCATCCTATAACATGAGATGTGAAATCCAAATCCTTCCCTTTCCAAACCTGAGACCCTTCCTATAGCTTGAGATGAAATATCAAACTCCTTCCCATTCCAATCCTGAGATAGCTTGAGATGTGATATCCAACTCCATCCCATTCCAATCCTGAGACCCTTCCGATAGCATGAGATGTGATAGCTCAATGCTTCTAATATCAAAACGGAGACCCTCCCTATAGTATGAGATGTGAATTCTAAGTCCTTACCATTCCTATCCTGAGACCCTTCCGATAGCAGAGATGTGATATCTCAATGCTTATACCAAACCTGATGACCCTTCCTATGGCATTAGATGTGATATCCAACTCCTTCCCATTCCAATCCTGAGTTCCTTCCTATAGCATGAGATGTGATATCTCAATGCTTCTATCAAACCTGATACCCTTCCTTTAGCATGAAAGGTGATATTCAACTCCTGCCCATTCCAATCCTGAGACCCTTCCTATATCATGAGACGTGATATCCAACTCCTTCCCATTCCAATCCTGAGACTCCTCCTATAGCATGAGATGTGATATCTCAATGCTTCTAATACCAGACCTGGGACCGGTCCTATAACATGAGATATGATATCCAAATCCTTCCCCTTCCAAACCTGAGACCCTTCCTATAGCAAGAGATGTGATATCCAATTCCTTCCCATTCCAATCCTGAGACCCTTCCTATAACGAGATGTGATATCCAACTCCTTCCCATTCCAACCTGAGACCCTTCCTGTAGCATGAGAAGGGAGATCCAACTCCTTCCCATTCCAATCCTGAGACCCTTCCTATACCATGAGATGTGATATCTCAATGCTTCTAATACCAAACCTGGGACCCGTCCTATAACATGAGATATGTCCTATAACATGAGATATGATATCCAAATCCTTCCCCTTCCAAACCTGAGACCCTTCCTTTAGCATGAGATGTGATATCCAAATCCTTCCCATTCCAATACTGAAACCCTTCCTATAGCATGAGATGTCATATCTCAATGTTTCTAATAGAAAACCTGAGACCCTTCCTATAGCAAGAGATGTGATATCCAAATCCTTCCCATTTCAATCTTGAGACCCTTCCTATAACATGAGATGTGATATCCAGCTCCTACCCATTCCAACCTGAGACCCTTCCTATAGCATGAGAAGGGATATCCAATTCCTTCCCAATCCAATCCTTAGACCCTTCCGATAGCAGAGATGTGATATCTCAATGCTTATACCAAACCTGAGACCCTTCCTTTAGCATGAGATGTGATATCCAAATGCTTCACATTCCAATCCTGAGACCCTTCCTATAGCATGAGATGTGATATCTCAATGCTTCTAATACAAAACCTGAGATCCTTCCTATAACATGAGATGTGATATCCAAGTCCTTCCCATTCCAATCCTGAGACCCTTCCTATAACATGAGATGTGATATCCAACTCCTTCTACTCCAACCTGAGACCCTTCCTATAGCATGAGATGGGATATCCAACTCCTTCCAAATCCAATCCTGATACCCTTCCAATAGCATGAGATGTGATATCCCAATGCTTCTACAAAACCTGAGACCCATACCATGGCATGAGATGTGATATCAAACTCCCGTCCTATACCATGAGACTTGATATCTCAATGCTTCTAATACCAAACCTGAGACCGGTCCAATAACATGAGATGTGATATCCAAATCCTTCCCCTTCCAAACCTTAGACCCTTCCTTTATCATGAGATGTGATATCCAAGTCCTTCCCATTCCATTCCTGAGACCCTTAATATAGCATGAGATGTGATATCTCAATGCTTCTAATACCAAACCTGAGACCCTTCCTATAACATGAGATGTGATATCCAAATCCTTCCCATTCCAATCCTGAGACCCTTCCGATTACAGAGATGTGATATCTCAATGCTTATACCAAACCTGAGACCCTTCCGATAGCATGAGATGTGATATCTCAATGCTTCTAATACCAAACCTCAGATCCTTCCAATAACATGAGATGTGATGTCCAAATCCTTCCCCTTCCAAACCTTAGACCCTCCCTTTAGCATGAGATGTGATATCCAACTCCTTCCCATTCCAATCCTGAGACCCTTCTGATGGCATGAGATGTCATATCTCAATGCCTCTAATACCAAACCTGAGATCCTACCTCTAACATGAGATGTGATATCAAACTCCTTCCCATTCCAAACCTGAGACCCTTCAGATAGCATGAGATGTGATATTTCAATGCTTCTAAAACCAAACATGAGAACCATCCTATAACATGAGATGTGAAATCCAAATCATTCCCATTCCAAACCTGAGACCCTTCCTATAGCATGAGATGTTATAATTTAATGCTTCTAAAACCAAACCTGAGAACCATCCTATAACATGTGAAATCCAAATCCTTCCCTTTCCAAACCTGAGACCCTTCCGATAGCATGAGATGTGATATCTCAATGCTTCTAAAACCAAACATGAGAACCATCCTATAACATGAGATGTGAAATCCAAATCCTTCCCTTTCCAAACCTGAGACCCTTCCTATAGCTTGAGATGAAATATCAAACTCCTTCCCATTCCAATCCTGAGATAGCTTGAGATGTGATATCCAACTCCATCCCATTCCAATCCTGAGACCCTTCCGATAGCATGAGATGTGATAGCTCAATGCTTCTAATATCAAAACTGAGACCCTCCCTATAGTATGAGATGTGAATTCTAAGTCCTTACCATTCCTATCCTGAGACCCTTCCGATAGCAGAGATGTGATATCTCAATGCTTATACCAAACCTGATGACCCTTCCTATGGCATTAGATGTGATATCCAACTCCTTCCCATTCCAATCCTGAGTTCCTTCCTATAGCATGAGATGTAATATCTCAATGCTTCTATCAAACCTGATACCCTTCCTTTAGCATGAGAGGTGATATTCAACTCCTGCCCATTCCAATCCTGAGACTCCTCCTATAGCATGAGATGTGATATCTCAATGCTTCTAATACCAGACCTGGGACCGGTCCTATAACATGAGATATGATATCCAAATCCTTCCCCTTCCAAACCTGAGACCCTTCCTATAGCAAGAGATGTGATATCCAATTCCTTCCCATTCCAATCCTGAGACCCTTCCTATAACGAGATGTGATATCCAACTCCTTCCCATTCCAACCTGAGACCCTTCCTGTAGCATGAGAAGGGAGATCCAACTCCTTCCCATTCCAATCCTGAGACCCTTCCTATACCATGAGATGTGATATCTCAATGCTTCTAATACCAAACCTGGGACCCGTCCTATAACATGAGATATGTCCTATAACATGAGATATGATATCCAAATCCTTCCCCTTCCAAACCTGAGACCCTTCCTTTAGCATGAGATGTGATATCCAACTCCTTCCCATTCCAAACCTGAGACCCTTCCGATAGCATGAGATGTGATATCTCAATGCTTCAAAAACCAAACATGAGAACCATCCTATAACATGAGATGTGAAATCCAAATCCTTCCCTTCCCAAACCTGAGACTCTTCCTATAGCATGAGATGTGATATCTCAATGCTTCTACCAAACCTGAAACCCTTCCTATAGCATGAGATGTGATATCCAACTCCTTCCCATTCCAATCCTGAGACACATCGTATAGCATGAGATGTGATATCACAATGCTTCTAATACCAAACCTGAGACCCGTCCTATAACATGAGATGTGATATCCAAATCCTTCCCCTTCCAAACCTGAGACCCTTCCTTGAGCATGAGATGTGATATATAGCTCCTCCCATTCCAATCCTGAGACCCTTCCTATAGCATGAGATGTGATATCTCAATGCTTCTAATACCAAACCTGAGATCCTTCCTATAACATGAGATGTGATATCCAACTCCTTCCCATTCCAATCCCGAGACCCTTCCTATAGCATGAGATGTGATATCTCAATGCTTCTAATACCAAACCTAAGGTCCTTCCTATAACATGAGATGTGATATCCAAATCCTTCCCATTCCAAACCTGAGACCCTCCCTTTAGCATGAGATGTGATATCCAACTCCTTCCCATTCCAATCCTGATACCCTTCTGATAGCATGAGATCTGATATCTCAATGCCTCTAATACCAAACCTGAGATCCTACCTCTAACATGAAATGTGATATCCAACTCCTTCCTTTTCCAAACCTGAGACCCTTCCTACAGCATGAGATGTGATATCCAAGTCCTTCCCATTCCAATCCTGAGACCCTTCCTATAACATGAGATGTGATATCCAACTCCTTCTATTCCAACCTGAGACCCTTCCTATAGCATGAGATGGGATATCCAACTCCTTCCAAATCCAATCCTGATACCCTTCCGATAGCATGAGATGTGATATACCAATGCTTCTACAAAACCTGAGACCCATACCATGGCATGAGATGTGATATCAAACTCCCGTCCTATACCATGAGACTTGATATCTCAATGCTTCTAATACCAAACCTGAGACCGGTCCAATAACATGAGATGTGATATCCAAATCCTTCCCCTTCCAAACCTTAGACCCTTCCTTTATCATGAGATGTGATATCCAAGTCCTTCCCATTCCATTCCTGAGACCCTTCCTATAGCATGAGATGTGATATCTCAATGCTTCTAATACCAAACCTGAGACCCTTCCTATAACATGAGATGTGATATCCAAGTCCTTCCCATTCCAATCCTGAGACCCTTCCTATAGCATGAGATGTGATATCTCAATGCTTCTAATACCAAACCTGAGACCCTTCCTATAACATGAATTATGATATCCAAATCCTTCCCATTCCAATCCTGAGACCCTTCCGATAGCAGAGATGTGATATCTCAATGCTTATACCAAACCTAAGACCCTTCCGATAGCATGAGATGTGATATCTCAATGCTTCTAATACCAAACCTGAGATCCTTCCAATAACATGAGATGTGATATCCAACTCCTTCCCATTCCAATCCCGAGACCCTTCCTATAGCATGAGATGTGATATCTCAATGCTTCTAATACCAAACCTAAGGTCCTTCCTATAACATGAGATGTGATATCCAAATCCTTCCCATTCCAAACCTGAGACCCTCCCTTTAGCATGAGATGTGATATCCAACTCCTTCCCCTTCCAAACCTGAGACCCTTCCTTTAGCATGAGATGTGATATCCAGCTCCTCCCATTCCAATCCTGAGACCCTTCCGATAGCAGAGATGTGATATTTCAATGCTTATACCAAACCTGAGACCCTTCCCATAGCATGAGATGTGATATCCAGCTCCTCCCATTCCAATCCTGAGACCCTTCCGATAGCAGAGATGTGATATTTCAATGCTTATACCAAACCTGAGACCCTTCCCATAGCATGAGATGTGATATCCAACTCCTTCCCATTCCAATCCTGAGACCCTTCCTATAGCATGAGATGTGATATCTCAATGCTTCTAATACCAAACCTGAGATCCTTCCTATAACATGAGATGTGATATCCAACTCCTTCCCATTCCAATCCCGAGACCCTTCCTATAGCATGAGATGTGATATCTCAATGCTTCTAATACCAAACATAAGGTCCTTCCTATAACATGAGATGTGATATCCAAATCCTTCCCATTCCAAACCTGAGACCCTCCCTTTAGCATGAGCTGTGATATCCAACTCCTTCCCATTCCAATCCTGATACCCTTCTGATAGCATGAGATGTGAGATCTCAATGCCTCTAATACCAAACCTGAGATCCTACCTCTAACATGAAATGTGATATCCAACTCCTTCCTTTTCCAAACCTGAGACCCTTCCTACAGCATGAGATGTGATATCCAAGTCCTTCCCATTCCAATCCTGAGACCCTTCCTATAACATGAGATGTGATATCCAACTCCTTCTATTCCAACCTGAGACCCTTCCTATAGCATGAGATGGGATATCCAACTCCTTCCAAATCCAATCCTGATACCCTTCCGATAGCATGAGATGTGATATCCCAATGCTTCTACAAAACCTGAGACCCATACCATGGCATGAGATGTGATATCAAACTCCCGTCCTATACCATGAGACTTGATATCTCAATGCTTCTAATACCAAACCTGAGACCGGTCCAATAACATGAGATGTGATATCCAAATCCTTCCCCTTCCAAACCTTAGACCCTTCCTTTATCATGAGATGTGATATCCAAGTCCTTCCCATTCCATTCCTGAGACCCTTCCTATAGCATGAGATGTGATATCTCAATGCTTCTAATACCAAACCTGAGACCCTTCCTATAACATGAGATGTGATATCCAAGTCCTTCCCATTCCAATCCTGAGACCCTTCCTATAGCATGAGATGTGATATCTCAATGCTTCTAATACCAAACCTGAGACCCTTCCTATAACATGAATTGTGATATCCAAATCCTTCCCATTCCAATCCTGAGACCCTTCCGATAGCAGAGATGTGATATCTCAATGCTTATACCAAACCTAAGACCCTTCCGATAGCATGAGATGTGATATCTCAATGCTTCTAATACCAAACCTGAGACCGGTCCAATAACATGAGATGTGATATCCAAATCCTTCCCCTTCCAAACCTTAGACCATCCCTTTAGCATGAGATTTGATATCCAACTCCTTCCCATTCCAATCCTGAGACCCTTCTGATGGCATGAGATGTGATATCTCAATGCCTCTAAAACCAAACCTGAGATCCTACCTCTAACATGAAATGTGATATCCAACTCCTTCCCCTTCCAACCCTGAGAGCCTTCCTATAGAATGAGATGTGATATCCAAGTCCTTCCCATTCCAATCCTGAGACCCTTCCTATAACATGGGATGTGATATCCAACTCCTTCCCATTCCAATCATGAGACCCTTCCTATAGCTTGAGATGTGATATCCAACTCCTTCTCATTCCAATTCTGAGACCCGTCCTATACCATGAGACTTGATATCTCAATGCTTCAAATACCAAACCTGAGACCGGTCCTATAACATGAGATGTGATACCCAACTCCTTCCCATTCCAATCCTGATACCCTTCTGATAGCATGAGATGTGATATCTCAATGCCTCTAATACCAAACCTGAGATCCTACCTCTAACATGAAATGTGATATCCAACTCCTTCCTTTTCCAAACCTGAGACCCTTCCTACAGCATGAGATGTGATATCCAAGTCCTTCCCATTCCAATCCTGAGACCCTTCCTATAATATGAGATGTGATATCCAACTCCTTCTATTCCAACCTGAGACCCTTCCTATAGCATGAGATGGGATATCCAACTCCTTCCAAATCCAATCCTGATACCCTTCCGATAGCATGAGATGTGATATCCCAATGCTTCTACAAAACCTGAGACCCATACCATGGCATGAGATGTGATATCAAACTCCCGTCCTATACCATGAGACTTGATATCTCAATGCTTCTAATACCAAACCTGAGACCGGTCCAATAACATGAGATGTGATATCCAAATCCTTCCCCTTCCAAACCTTAGACCCTTCCTTTATCATGAGATGTGATATCCAAGTCCTTCCCATTCCATTCCTGAGACCCTTCCTATAGCATGAGATGTGATATCTCAATGCTTCTAATACCAAACCTGAGACCCTTCCTATAACATGAGATGTGATATCCAAGTCCTTCCCATTCCAATCCTGAGACCCTTCCTATAGCATGAGATGTGATATCTCAATGCTTCTAATACCAAACCTGAGACCCTTCCTATAACATGAATTGTGATATCCAAATCCTTCCCATTCCAATCCTGAGACCCTTCCGATAGCAGAGATGTGATATCTCAATGCTTATACCAAACCTAAGACCCTTCCGATAGCATGAGATGTGATATCTCAATGCTTCTAATACCAAACCTGAGACCGGTCCAATAACATGAGATGGAATATCCAAATCCTTCCCCTTCCAAACCTTAGACCATCCCTTTAGCATGAGATTTGATATCCAACTCCTTCCCATTCCAATCCTGAGACCCTTCTGATGGCATGAGATGTGATATCTCAATGCCTCTAAAACCAAACCTGAGATCCTACCTCTAACATGAAATGTGATATCCAACTCCTTCCCCTTCCAACCCTGAGAGCCTTCCTATAGAATGAGATGTGATATCCAAGTCCTTCCCATTCCAATCCTGAGACCCTTCCTATAACATGAGATGTGATATCCAACTCCTTCCCATTCCAATCATGAGACCCTTCCTATAGCTTGAGATGTGATATCCAACTCCTTCTCATTCCAATTCTGAGACCCGTCCTATACCATGAGACTTGATATCTCAATGCTTCAAATACCAAACCTGAGACCGGTCCTATAACATGAGATGTGATACCCAAATCCGTCCCCTTCCAAACCTTAGACCCTTCCTATAGCATGAGATGTGATATCTCATTGCTTCTAATACCAAACCTGAGACCCTTCCTATAACGAGATGGGATATCCAACTCCTTCCCATTCCAATCCTGAGACCCTTCAGATAGCAGAGATGTGATATCCAACTCCTTCCCATTCCAAACCTGAGACCCTTCCTATAGCATGAGATGTTATAATTTAATGCTTCTAAAACCAAACCTGAGAACCATCCTATAACATGTGAAATCCAAATCCTTCCCTTTCCAAACCTGAGACCCTTCCGATAGCATGAGATGTGATATCTCAATGCTTCTAAAACCAAACATGAGAACCATCCTATAACATGAGATGTGAAATCCAAATCCTTCCCTTTCCAAACCTGAGACCCTTCCTATAGCTTGAGATGAAATATCAAACTCCTTCCCATTCCAATCCTGAGATAGCTTGAGATGTGATATCCAACTCCATCCCATTCCAATCCTGAGACCCTTCCGATAGCATGAGATGTGATAGCTCAATGCTTCTAATATCAAAACGGAGACCCTCCCTATAGTATGAGATGTGAATTCTAAGTCCTTACCATTCCTATCCTGAGACCCTTCCGATAGCAGAGATGTGATATCTCAATGCTTATACCAAACCTGATGACCCTTCCTATGGCATTAGATGTGATATCCAACTCCTTCCCATTCCAATCCTGAGTTCCTTCCTATAGCATGAGATGTGATATCTCAATGCTTCTATCAAACCTGATACCCTTCCTTTAGCATGAGAGGTGATATTCAACTCCTGCCCATTCCAATCCTGAGACCCTTCCTATATCATGAGACGTGATATCCAATTCCTTCCCATTCCAATCCTGAGACTCCTCCTATAGCATGAGATGTGATATCTCAATGCTTCTAATACCAGACCTGGGACCGGTCCTATAACATGAGATATGATATCCAAATCCTTCCCCTTCCAAACCTGAGACCCTTCCTATAGCAAGAGATGTGATATCCAATTCCTTACCATTCCAATCCTGAGACCCTTCCTATAACGAGATGTGATATCCAACTCCTTCCCATTCCAACCTGAGACCCTTCCTGTAGCATGAGAAGGGAGATCCAACTCCTTCCCATTCCAATCCTGAGACCCTTCCTATACCATGAGATGTGATATCTCAATGCTTCTAATACCAAACCTGGGACCCGTCCTATAACATGAGATATGTCCTATAACATGAGATATGATATCCAAATCCTTCCCCTTCCAAACCTGAGACCCTTCCTTTAGCATGAGATGTGATATCCAAATCCTTCCCATTCCAATACTGAAACCCTTCCTATAGCATGAGATGTCATATCTCAATGTTTCTAATAGAAAACCTGAGACCCTTCCTATAGCAAGAGATGTGATATCCAAATCCTTCCCATTTCAATCTTGAGACCCTTCCTATAACATGAGATGTGATATCCAGCTCCTACCCATTCCAACCTGAGACCCTTCCTATAGCATGAGAAGGGATATCCAATTCCTTCCCAATCCAATCCTTAGACCCTTCCGATAGCAGAGATGTGATATCTCAATGCTTATACCAAACCTGAGACCCTTCCTTTAGCATGAGATGTGATATCCAAATGCTTCACATTCCAATCCTGAGACCCTTCCTATAGCATGAGATGTGATATCTCAATGCTTCTAATACAAAACCTGAGATCCTTCCTATAACATGAGATGTGATATCCAAGTCCTTCCCATTCCAATCCTGAGACCCTTCCTATAACATGAGATGTGATATCCAACTCCTTCTACTCCAACCTGAGACCCTTCCTATAGCATGAGATGGGATATCCAACTCCTTCCAAATCCAATCCTGATACCCTTCCAATAGCATGAGATGTGATATCCCAATGCTTCTACAAAACCTGAGACCCATACCATGGCATGAGATGTGATATCAAACTCCCGTCCTATACCATGAGACTTGATATCTCAATGCTTCTAATACCAAACCTGAGACCGGTCCAATAACATGAGATGTGATATCCAAATCCTTCCCCTTCCAAACCTTAGACCCTTCCTTTATCATGAGATGTGATATCCAAGTCCTTCCCATTCCATTCCTGAGACCCTTAATATAGCATGAGATGTGATATCTCAATGCTTCTAATACCAAACCTGAGACCCTTCCTATAACATGAGATGTGATATCCAAATCCTTCCCATTCCAATCCTGAGACCCTTCCGATAGCAGAGATGTGATATCTCAATGCTTATACCAAACCTGAGACCCTTCCGATAGCATGAGATGTGATATCTCAATGCTTCTAATACCAAACCTCAGATCCTTCCAATAACATGAGATGTGATGTCCAAATCCTTCCCCTTCCAAACCTTAGACCCTCCCTTTAGCATGAGATGTGATATCCAACTCCTTCCCATTCCAATCCTGAGACCCTTCTGATGGCATGAGATGTCATATCTCAATGCCTCTAATACCAAACCTGAGATCCTACCTCTAACATGAGATGTGATATCAAACTCCTTCCCATTCCAAACCCGAGACCCTTCAGATAGCATGAGATGTGATATTTCAATGCTTCTAAAACCAAACATGAGAACCATCCTATAACATGAGATGTGAAATCCAAATCATTCCCATTCCAAACCTGAGACCCTTCCTATAGCATGAGATGTTATAATTTAATGCTTCTAAAACCAAACCTGAGAACCATCCTATAACATGTGAAATCCAAATCCTTCCCTTTCCAAACCTGAGACCCTTCCGATAGCATGAGATGTGATATCTCAATGCTTCTAAAACCAAACATGAGAACCATCCTATAACATGAGATGTGAAATCCAAATCCTTCCCTTTCCAAACCTGAGACCCTTCCTATAGCTTGAAATGAAATATCAAACTCCTTCCCATTCCAATCCTGAGATAGCTTGAGATGTGATATCCAACTCCATCCCATTCCAATCCTGAGACCCTCCCGATAGCATGAGATGTGATAGCTCAATGCTTCTAATATCAAAACTGAGACCCTCCCTATAGTATGAGATGTGAATTCTAAGTCCTTACCATTCCTATCCTGAGACCCTTCCGATAGCAGAGATGTGATATCTCAATGCTTATACCAAACCTGATGACCCTTCCTATGGCATTAGATGTGATATCCAACTCCTTCCCATTCCAATCCTGAGTTCCTTCCTATAGCATGAGATGTGATATCTCAATGCTTCTATCAAACCTGATACCCTTCCTTTAGCATGAGAGGTGATATTCAACTCCTGCCCATTCCAATCCTGAGACTCCTCCTATAGCATGAGATGTGATATCTCAATGCTTCTAATACCAGACCTGGGACCGGTCCTATAACATGAGATATGATATCCAAATCCTTCCCCTTCCAAACCTGAGACCCTTCCTATAGCAAGAGATGTGATATCCAATTCCTTCCCATTCCAATCCTGAGACCCTTCCTATAACGAGATGTGATATCCAACTGCTTCCCATTCCAACCTGAGACCCTTCCTGTAGCATGAGAAGGGAGATCCAACTCCTTCCCATTCCAATCCTGAGACCCTTCCTATACCATGAGATGTGATATCTCAATGCTTCTAATACCAAACCTGGGACCCGTCCTATAACATGAGATATGTCCTATAACATGAGATATGATATCCAAATCCTTCCCCTTCCAAACCTGAGACCCTTCCTTTAGCATGAGATGTGATATCCAAATCCTTCCCATTCCAATACTGAAACCCTTCCTATAGCATGAGATGTCATATCTCAATGTTTCTAATAGAAAACCTGAGACCCTTCCTATAGCAAGAGATGTGATATCCAAATCCTTCCCATTTCAATCTTGAGACCCTTCCTATAACATGAGATGTGATATCCAACTCCTACCCATTCCAACCTGAGACCCTTCCTATAGCATGAGAAGGGATATCCAATTCTTTCCCAATCCAATCCTTAGACCCTTCCGATAGCAGAGATGTGATATCTCAATGCTTATACCAAACCTGAGACCCTTCCTTTAGCATGAGATGTGATATCCAAATGCTTCACATTCCAATCCTGAGACCCTTCCTATAGCATGAGATGTGATATCTCAATGCTTCTAATACAAAACCTGAGATCCTTCCTATAACATGAGATGTGATATCCAAGTCCTTCCCATTCCAATCCTGAGACCCTTCCTATAACATGAGATGTGATATCCAACTCCTTCTACTCCAACCTGAGACCCTTCCTATAGCATGAGATGGGATATCCAACTCCTTCCAAATCCAATCCTGATACCCTTCCAATAGCATGAGATGTGATATCCCAATGCTTCTACAAAACCTGAGACCCATACCATGGCATGAGATGTGATATCAAACTCCCGTCCTATACCATGAGACTTGATATCTCAATGCTTCTAATACCAAACCTGAGACCGGTCCAATAACATGAGATGTGATATCCAAATCCTTCCCCTTCCAAACCTTAGACCCTTCCTTTATCATGAGATGTGATATCCAAGTCCTTCCCATTCCATTCCTGAGACCCTTAATATAGCATGAGATGTGATATCTCAATGCTTCTAATACCAAACCTGAGACCCTTCCTATAACATGAGATGTGATATCCAAATCCTTCCCATTCCAATCCTGAGACCCTTCCGATAGCAGAGATGTGATATCTCAATGCTTATACCAAACCTGAGACCCTTCCGATAGCATGAGATGTGATATCTCAATGCTTCTAATACCAAACCTCAGATCCTTCCAATAACATGAGATGTGATGTCCAAATCCTTCCCCTTCCAAACCTTAGACCCTCCCTTTAGCATGAGATGTGATATCCAACTCCTTCCCATTCCAATCCTGAGACCCTTCTGATGGCATGAGATGTCATATCTCAATGCCTCTAATACCAAACCTGAGATCCTACCTCTAACATGAGATGTGATATCAAACTCCTTCCCATTCCAAACCTGAGACCCTTCAGATAGCATGAGATGTGATATTTCAATGCTTCTAAAACCAAACATGAGAACCATCCTATAACATGAGATGTGAAATCCAAATCATTCCCATTCCAAACATGAGGCCCTTCCTATAGCTTGAGATGTGATATCAAACTCCTTCCCATTCAATGTGATATCCAACTCCTTCCCATTCCAATCCTGGGACCCTTCCTATACCATGAGATGTGATAGTTCAATGCTTCTAATACGAAACCTGAGACCCGTCCTAAAACATGAGATGTGAGATCCAAATCCTTCCCCTTCCAGACCTGAGACCTTTCCTTTAGCATGAGATGTGATAACCAACTCCTTCCCATTCCAAACCTGAGACCCTTCCCATAGCATGAGATGTGATATCTCAATGCTTCTAAAACCAAACATGAGAACCATCCTATAACATGAGATGTGAAATCCAAATCCTTCCCTTTCCAAACCTGAGACCCTTCCTATAGCTTGAGATGAAATATCAAACTCCTTCCCATTCCAATCCTGAGATAGCTTGAGATGTGAGATCCAAATCCTTCCCCTTCCAAACCTGAGAACCTTCCTATAGCTTGATATGTGATATCAAACTCCTTCCCATTACAATCCTGAGATAGCTTGAGATGTGATATCCAACTCCATCCCATTCCAATCCTGAGACCCTTCCGATAGCATGAGATGTGATAGCTCAATGCTTCTAATATCAAAACTGAGACCCTCCCTATAGTATGAGATGTGAAATCTACGTCCTTCCCATTCCTATCCTGAGACCCTTCCGATAGCAGAGATGTGATATCTCAATGCTTATACCGAACCTGATGATCCTTCCTTTAGCATGAGATGTGATATTCAACTCCTTCCCATTCCAAACCTGAGACCCTTCCTATAACATGAGACGTGATATCCAACTCCTTCCCATTCCAAACCTGAGACCTTTCCTTTAGCATATGTGATATCCAACTCCTTCCAATTCCAATACTGAGACCCTTCCAATAGCATATGTGATATCTCAATGCTTCTAATATCAAAACTGAGACCCTCCCTATAACATGAGATGTGATATCCAACTCCTTCCCATTCCAATACTGAGACCCTTCCAATAGCATATGTGATATCTCAATGCTTCTAATATGAAAACTGAGACCCTCCCTATAACATGAATTGTGATATCCAAATCCTTCCCATTCCAATCCTGAGACCCTTCCGATAGCAGAGATGTGATATCTCAATGCTTATACCAAACCTAAGACCCTTCCGATAGCATGAGATGTGATATCTCAATGCTTCTAATACCAAACCTGAGATCCTTCCAATAACATGAGATATGATGTCCAAATCCCTCCCCTTCCAAACCTTAGACCATCCCTTTAGCATGAGATTTGATATCCAACTCCTTCCCATTCCAATCCTGAGACCCTTCTGATAGCATGAGATGTGATATCTCAATGCCTCTAATACCAAACCTGAGATCCTACCTCTAACATGAAATGTGATATCCATCTCCTTCCCTTTCCAAACCTGAGACCCTGCCTATAGCATGAGATGTGATATCCAAGTCCTTCCCATTCCAATCCTGAGACCCTTCCTATAGCATGTGATGTGATATCTCAATGCTTATACCAAACCTGAGACCCTTCCTATGGCATGAGATGTCATATACAACTCCTTCCCATTCCAACCCTGAGACCCTTCCTATAGCATGAGATGTGATATCTCAATGCTTATACCAAACCTGAGACCCTTCCTATAGCATGAGATGTGATATCCAACTTCTTCCCATTCCAATCCTGAGACCCTTCCTATAGCATGAGATGTGATATCTCAATGCTTATACCAAACCTGAGACCCTTCCTATAGCTTGAGATGTGATATCCAACTCCTTCCCATTCCAATCCTGAGACCCTTCCTATAGCATGAGATGTGATATCTCAAGGCCTCTAATACCAAACCTGAGATCCTTCCTCTAACATGAAATGTGATATCCAACTCCTTCCCCTTCCAAACCTGAGAGCCTTCCTATAGCATGAGATATGATATCCAAGTCCTTCCCATTCCAATCCTGAGACCCTTCCTATAACATGAAATGTGATATCCAACTCCTTCCCATTCTAACCTGAGACCCTTCCTATAGCATGAGATGGGATATCCAACTCCTTCCAAATCCAATACTGATACCCTTCCGATAGCATGAGATGTGATATCCCAATGCTTCTACCAAACCTGAGACCCATACTATGGCATGAGATGTGATATCAAACACCTTCCCATTCCAATCCTGAGACGCTTCCTATAGCTTGAGATGTGATATCCAACTCCTTCCCATTCCAATTCTGAGACCCTTCTTATACCATGACACTTGATATCTCAATGCTTCTAATACCAAACCTGAGACCCGTCCTATAACATGAGATGTGATATCCAAATCCATCCCCTTCCAAACCTTAGACCCTTCCTTTATAATGAGATGTGATATCCAACTCCTTCCCATTCCAATCCTGAGACCCTTCCGATATCATGAGATGTGATATCTCAATGCTTATACCAAATCTGAGACCCTTCCTATGGCCTGAGATGTCATATACAACTCCTTCCCATTCCAATCCTGAGACCCTTCCTATAGCATGAGATGTGATATCTCAATGCTTATACCAAATCTGAGACCCTTCCTATAGCATGAGATGGGATATCCAACTCCTTCCCATTCCAATCCTGAGACCCTTCCTATAGCATGAGAAGTGATATCTCCATGCTTATACCAAACCTGAGACCCGTCCTATAGCATAAGATGTGATATCCAAATCCTTCCCTTTCCAATCCTGAGACCCTTCCTATAGCATGAGATGTGATATCTCAATGCTTATACCAAACCTGAGACCCTTCCTATAGCATGAGATGTGATATCCAACTCCTTCCCATTCCAATCCTGAGACCCTTCCTATAGCATGAGATGTGATGTCTCAATGCTTCTAATACCAAACCTGAGATCCTTCCTATAACATGAGATGTGATATCCAACTCCTTCCCATTCCAATCCTGAGACCCTTATGATAGCATGAGATGTGATATCTCAATGCCTCTTATACCAAACCTGAGATCCTCCCGATAGCATGAGATGTGATATCTCAATGCTTCTAATACCAAACCTGAGATCCTTCCTATAATATGAGATGTGATTTCCAAATCCTTCCCCTTCCAAACCTGAGACCCTCCCTTTAGCATGAAATGTGATATCCAACTCCTTCCCATTCCAATCCTGAGACCCTTCTGATAGCATGAGATGTGATATCGCAATGCCTCTAATACCAAACCTGAGATCCTACCTCTAACATGAAATGTGATATCCATCTCCTTCCCTTTCCAAACCTGAGACCCTGCCTATAGCATGAGATGTGATATCCAAGTCCTTCCCATTCCAATCGTGAGACCCTTCCTATAGCATGTGATGTGATATCTCAATGCTTATACCAAACCTGAGACCCTTCATATGGCATGAGATGTCATATACAACTCCTTCCCATTCCAACCCTGAGACCCTTCCTATAGCATGAGATGTGATATCTCAATGCTTATACCAAACCTAAGACCCTTCCTATAGCATGAGATGTGATATCCAACTTCTTCCCATTCCAATCCTGAGACCCTTCCTATAGCATGAGATGTGATATCTCAGTGCTTATACCAAACCTGAGACCCTTCCTATAGCATAAGATGTGATATCCAAATCCTTCCCATTCCAATCCTGAGACCCTTCCTATAGCATGAGATGTGATATCTCAATGCTTATACCAAACCTGAGACCCTTCCTATAGCATGAGATGTGATATCCAACTCCTTCCCATTCCAATCCTGAGACCCTTCCTATAGCATGAGATTTGATGTCTCAATGCTTCTAATACCAAACCTGAGATCCTTCCTATAACATGGGATGTGATATCCAACTCCTTCCCATTCCAATCCTGAGACCCTTATGATAGCATGAGATGTGATATCTCAATGCCTCTTATACCAAACCTGAGATCCTTCCGATAGCATGAGATGTGATATCTCAATGCTTCTAATACCAAACCTGAGATCCTTCCTATAATATGAGATGTGATTTCCAAATCCTTCCCCTTCCAAACCTGAGACCCTCCCTTTAGCATGAAATGTGATATCCAACTCCTTCCCATTCCAATCCTGAGACCCTTCTGATAGCATGAGATGTGATATCTCATTGCCTCTAATACCAAACCTGAGATCCTACCTCTAACATGAAATGTGATATCCATCTCCTTCCCTTTCCAAACCTGAGACCCTGCCTATAGCATGAGATGTGATATCCAAGTCCTTCCCATTCCAATCCTGAGACCCTTCCTATAGCATGTGATGTGATATCCAAGTCCTTCCCATTCCAATCCTGAGACCCTTCCTATAGCATGTGATGTGATATCTCAATGCTTATACCAAACCTGAGACCCTTCCTATGGCATGAGATGTCATATACAACTCCTTCCCATTCCAACCCTGAGACCCTTCCTATAGCATGAGATGTGATATCTCAATGCTTATACCAAACCTGAGACCCTTCCTATAGCTTGAGATGTGATATCCAACTTCTTCCCATTCCAATCCTGAGACCCTTCCTATAGCATGAGATGTGATATCCCAATGCTTCTACCAAACCTGAGACCCATACTATGGCATGAGATGTGATATCAAACTCCTTCCCATTCCAATCCTGAGACGCTTCCTATAGCTTGAGATGTGATATCCAACTCCTTCCCATTCCAATTCTGAGACCCTTCTTATACCATGAGACTTGATATCTCAATGCTTCTAATACCAAACCTGAGACCCGTCCTATAACATGAGATGTGATATCCAAATCCTTCCCCTTCCAAACCTTAGACCCTTCCTTTATAATGAGATGTGATATCCAACTCATTCCCATTCCAATCCTGAGACCCTTCCTATAGCATGAGATGTGATATCTCAATGCTTCTAATACCAAACCTGAAACCCTTCCTATAACATGAGATGGGATATCCAACTCCTTCCCATTCCAATCCTGAGACCCTTCCGATAGCAGAGATGTGATATCTCAATGCTTATACCAAACCTGAGACCCTTCCTAAGGCTTGAGATGTCATATACAACTCCTTCCCATTCCAATCCTGAGACCCTTCCTATAGCTTGAGATGTGATATCTCAATGCTTATACCAAATCTGAGACCCTTCCTATAGCATGAGATGTGATATCCAAATCCTTCCCATTCCAATCCTGAGACCCTTCCTATAGCATGAGATGTGATATCTCAATGCTTATACCAAACCTGAGAGCCTACCTATAGCATGAGATGTGATATCCAAGTCCATCCCATTCCAATCCTTAGACCCTTCCTACAGCATGCGATGTGATATCTCAATGATTCTAATACCAAACCAGAGACCCGTCCTTTAACATGAGATGGGATATCCAACTCCTTCCCATTCCAATCCTGAGCCACTCCTGATAGCAGAGATGTGATATCTCAATGCTTATACCAAACCTGAGACCCTTCCTATAACATGAGATGTGATATCCAACTCCTTCCCGTTCCAAACCTGAGACACTTCCTATAGCATATGTGATATCCAACTCCTTCCCATTCCAAACATGAGACCCTTACTATAGCAAGAATGTAATATCCAACTCCTACCCATTCCAATCCTGAGACCATTCCTATAGCATGAGATGTGATATATCAATGCTTCTAATACCAAACCTGAGATCCTTCCTATGACATGAGATGTGATATCCAAATCCTTCCCATTCCAATCCTGAGACCCTTCCTATAGCAAGAGATGTGATATCCAGATCCTTCCCATTCCAATCCTGAGACCCTTCCTATAACATGAGATGTGATATTCAACTCCTTCCCATTCCAACCTGAGACACTTCCTATAGCATGGGAAGGGATATCCAACTCCTTCCCAATCCAATCCTGAGAACCTTCCGATAGCAGAGATGTGATATCTCAATGCTTATACCAAACCTGAGACGCTTCCTATGGCATGAGATGTGATATCCAACTCCTTGCCATTCAAATCCTGAGACCCTTCCTATAGCATGAGATGGGATATCTCAATGCTTCTACCAAACCTGAGACCCTTCCTTTAGCATGAGATGTGATATCCAAATCCTTCACATTCCAATCCTGAGACCCTTCCTATAGCATGAGATGTGATATCTCAATGCTTCTAATACCAAACCTGAGATCCTTCCTATAACATGAGATGTGATATCCAATTCCTTCCCATTCCAAACCTGAGACCCTTCCTATTGGATGAGATGTGATATCCAACTCCTTCCCATTCCAACCCTGAGACCCTTCCTATACCATGAGATGTGATATCTCAATGCTTCTAATACCAAACCTGGGAACCGTCCTATAACATGAGATGTGATATCTCAATGTTTCTAATAAAAAACCTGAGACCCTTCCTATAACATGAGATGTGATATCCAATTCCTTCCCATTCCAAACCTGAGACCCTTCCTATTGGATGAGATGTGATATCCAAATCCTTCCCCTTCCAAACCTGAGACCCTTCCTTTAGCATGAGATGTGATATCCAAATACTTCCAATTCCAATCCTAAAACCCTTCCTATAGCATGAGATGTGATATCTCAATGTTTCTAATAAAAAACCTGAGACCCTTCCTATAGCAAGAGATGTGATATCCAAATCCTTCCCATTCCAATCCTGAGACCCTTCCTGTATATAACATGAGATGTGATATCCAACTCCTTCCCATTCCAACCTGAGACCCTTCCTATAGCATGAGATGTGATATCCAACTCCTTACCATTCAAATTCTGAGACCCTCCCTATAACAAGAGATGTCATATCCAACTCCTTCCCATTCCAAACCTGAGACCCTTCCTATAACATGAGATCTGATATCCAACTCCTTCCCATTCCAAACCTGAGACCCTTCCGATAGCATGAGATGTGATATCTCAATGCTTTAAAAACCAAACATGAGAACCATCCTATAACATGAGATGTGAAATCCAAATCCTTCCCTTCCCAAACCTGAGACTCTTCCTATAGCATGAGATGTGATATCTCAATGCTTCTACCAAACCTGAAACCCTTCCTATAGCATGAGATGTGATATCCAACTCCTTCCCATTCCAATCCTGAGACACATCCTATAGCATGAGATGTGATATCACAATGCTTCTAATACCAAACCTGAGACCCGTCCTATAACATGAGATGTGATATCCAAATCCTTCCCCTTCCAAACCTGAGACCCTTCCTTGAGCATGAGATGTGATATATAGCTCCTCCCATTCCAATCCTGAGACCCTTCCTATAGCATGAGATGTGATATCTCAATGCTTCTAATACCAAACCTGAGATCCTTCCTATAACATGAGATGTGATATCCAACTCCTTCCCATTCCAATCCCGAGACCCTTCCTATAGCATGAGATGTGATATCTCAATGCTTCTAATACCAAACCTAAGGTCCTTCCTATAACATGAGATGTGATATCCAAATCCTTCCCATTCCAAACCTGAGACCCTCCCTTTAGCATGAGATGTGATATCCAACTCCTTCCCATTCCAATCCTGATACCCTTCTGATAGCATGAGATCTGATATCTCAATGCCTCTAATACCAAACCTGAGATCCTACCTCTAACATGAAATGTGATATCCAACTCCTTCCTTTTCCAAACCTGAGACCCTTCCTACAGCATGAGATGTGATATCCAAGTCCTTCCCATTCCAATCCTGAGACCCTTCCTATAACATGAGATGTGATATCCAACTCCTTCTATTCCAACCTGAGACCCTTCCTATAGCATGAGATGGGATATCCAACTCCTTCCAAATCCAATCCTGATACCCTTCCGATAGCATGAGATGTGATATACCAATGCTTCTACAAAACCTGAGACCCATACCATGGCATGAGATGTGATATCAAACTCCCGTCCTATACCATGAGACTTGATATCTCAATGCTTCTAATACCAAACCTGAGACCGGTCCAATAACATGAGATGTGATATCCAAATCCTTCCCCTTCCAAACCTTAGACCCTTCCTTTATCATGAGATGTGATATCCAAGTCCTTCCCATTCCATTCCTGAGACCCTTCCTATAGCATGAGATGTGATATCTCAATGCTTCTAATACCAAACCTGAGACCCTTCCTATAACATGAGATGTGATATCCAAGTCCTTCCCATTCCAATCCTGAGACCCTTCCTATAGCATGAGATGTGATATCTCAATGCTTCTAATACCAAACCTGAGACCCTTCCTATAACATGAATTATGATATCCAAATCCTTCCCATTCCAATCCTGAGACCCTTCCGATAGCAGAGATGTGATATCTCAATGCTTATACCAAACCTAAGACCCTTCCGATAGCATGAGATGTGATATCTCAATGCTTCTAATACCAAACCTGAGATCCTTCCAATAACATGAGATGTGATATCCAACTCCTTCCCATTCCAATCCCGAGACCCTTCCTATAGCATGAGATGTGATATCTCAATGCTTCTAATACCAAACCAAAGGTCCTTCCTATAACATGAGATGTGATATCCAAATCCTTCCCATTCCAAACCTGAGACCCTCCCTTTAGCATGAGATGTGATATCCAACTCCTTCCCCTTCCAAACCTGAGACCCATCCTTTAGCATGAGATGTGATATCCAGCTCCTCCCATTCCAATCCTGAGACCCTTCCGATAGCAGAGATGTGATATTTCAATGCTTATACCAAACCTGAGACCCTTCCATAGCATGAGATGTGATATCCAGCTCCTCCCATTCCAATCCTGAGACCCTTCCGATAGCAGAGATGTGATATTTCAATGCTTATACCAAACCTGAGACCCTTCCCATAGCATGAGATGTGATATCCAACTCCTTCCCATTCCAATCCTGAGACCCTTCCTATAGCATGAGATGTGATATCTCAATGCTTCTAATACCAAACCTGAGATCCTTCCTATAACATGAGATGTGATATCCAACTCCTTCCCATTCCAATCCCGAGACCCTTCCTATAGCATGAGATGTGATATCTCAATGCTTCTAATACCAAACCTAAGGTCCTTCCTATAACATGAGATGTGATATCCAAATCCTTCCCATTCCAAACCTGAGACCCTCCCTTTAGCATGAGATGTGATATCCAACTCCTTCCCATTCCAATCCTGATACCCTTCTGATAGCATGAGATGTGAGATCTCAATGCCTCTAATACCAAACCTGAGATCCTACCTCTAACATGAAATGTGATATCCAACTCCTTCCTTTTCCAAACCTGAGACCCTTCCTACAGCATGAGATGTGATATCCAAGTCCTTCCCATTCCAATCCTGAGACCCTTCCTATAACATGAGATGTGATATCCAACTCCTTCTATTCCAACCTGAGACCCTTCCTATAGCATGAGATGGGATATCCAACTCCTTCCAAATCCAATCCTGATACCCTTCCGATAGCATGAGATGTGATATCCCAATGCTTCTACAAAACCTGAGACCCATATCATGGCATGAGATGTGATATCAAACTCCCGTCCTATACCATGAGACTTGATATCTCAATGCTTCTAATACCAAACCTGAGACTGGTCCAATAACATGAGATGTAATATCCAAATCCTTCCCCTTCCAAACCTTAGACCCTTCCTTTATCATGAGATGTGATATCCAAGTCCTTCCCATTCCATTCCTGAGACCCTTCCTATAGCATGAGATGTGATATCTCAATGCTTCTAATACCAAACCTGAGACCCTTCCTATAACATGAGATGTGATATCCAAGTCCTTCCCATTCCAATCCTGAGACCCTTCCTATAGCATGAGATGTGATATCTCAATGCTTCTAATACCAAACCTGAGACCCTTCCTATAACATGAATTGTGATATCTAAATCCTTCCCATTCCAATCCTGAGACCCTTCCGATAGCAGAGATGTGATATCTCAATGCTTATACCAAACCTAAGACCCTTCCGATAGCATGAGATGTGATATCTCAATGCTTCTAATACCAAACCTGAGACCGGTCCAATAACATGAGATGTGATATCCAAATCCTTCCCCTTCCAAACCTTAGACCATCCCTTTAGCATGAGATTTGATATCCAACTCCTTCCCATTCCAATCCTGAGACCCTTCTGATGGCATGAGATGTGATATCTCAATGCCTCTAAAACCAAACCTGAGATCCTACCTCTAACATGAAATGTGATATCCAACTCCTTCCCCTTCCAACCCTGAGAGCCTTCCTATAGAATGAGATGTGATATCCAAGTCCTTCCCATTCCAATCCTGAGACCCTTCCTATAACATGAGATGTGATATCCAACTCCTTCCCATTCCAATCATGAGACCCTTCCTATAGCTTGAGATGTGATATCCAACTCCTTCTCATTCCAATTCTGAGACCCGTCCTATACCATGAGACTTGATATCTCAATGCTTCAAATACCAAACCTGAGACCGGTCCTATAACATGAGATGTGATACCCAACTCCTTCCCATTCCAATCCTGATACCCTTCTGATAGCATGAGATGTGATATCTCAATGCCTCTAATACCAAACCTGAGATCCTACCTCTAACATGAAATGTGATATCCAACTCCTTCCTTTTCCAAACCTGAGACCCTTCCTACAGCATGAGATGTGATATCCAAGTCCTTCCCATTCCAATCCTGAGACCCTTCCTATAACATGAGATGTGATATCCAACTCCTTCTATTCCAACCTGAGACCCTTCCTATAGCATGAGATGGGATATCCAACTCCTTCCAAATCCAATCCTGATACCCTTCCGATAGCATGAGATGTGATATCCCAATGCTTCTACAAAAACTGAGACCCATACCATGGCATGAGATGTGATATCAAACTCCCGTCCTATACCATGAGACTTGATATCTCAATGCTTCTAATACCAAACCTGAGACCGGTCCAATAACATGAGATGTGATATCCAAATCCTTCCCCTTCCAAACCTTAGACCCTTCCTTTATCATGAGATGTGATATCCAAGTCCTTCCCATTCCATTCCTGAGACCCTTCCTATAGCATGAGATGTGATATCTCAATGCTTCTAATACCAAACCTGAGACCCTTCCTATAACATGAGATGTGATATCCAAGTCCTTCCCATTCCAATCCTGAGACCCTTCCTATAGCATGAGATGTGATATCTCAATGCTTCTAATACCAAACCTGAGACCCTTCCTATAACATGAATTGTGATATCCAAATCCTTCCCATTCCAATCCTGAGACCCTTCCGATAGCAGAGATGTGATATCTCAATGCTTATACCAAACCTAAGACCCTTCCGATAGCATGAGATGTGATATCTCAATGCTTCTAATACCAAACCTGAGACCGGTCCAATAACATGAGATGGAATATCCAAATCCTTCCCCTTCCAAACCTTAGACCATCCCTTTAGCATGAGATTTGATATCCAACTCCTTCCCATTCCAATCCTGAGACCCTTCTGATGGCATGAGATGTGATATCTCAATGCCTCTAAAACCAAACCTGAGATCCTACCTCTAACATGAAATGTGATATCCAACTCCTTCCCCTTCCAACCCTGAGAGCCTTCCTATAGAATGAGATGTGATATCCAAGTCCTTCCCATTCCAATCCTGAGACCCTTCCTATAACATGAGATGTGATATCCAACTCCTTCCCATTCCAATCATGAGACCCTTCCTATAGCTTGAGATGTGATATCCAACTCCTTCTCATTCCAATTCTGAGACCCGTCCTATACCATGCGACTTGATATCTCAATGCTTCAAATACCAAACCTGAGACCGGTCCTATAACATGAGATGTGATACCCAAATCCGTCCCCTTCCAAACCTTAGACCCTTCCTATAGCATGAGATGTGATATCTCATTGCTTCTAATACCAAACCTGAGACCCTTCCTATAACAAGATGGGATATCCAACTCCTTCCCATTCCAATCCTGAGACCCTTCAGATAGCAGAGATGTGATATCCAACTCCTTCCCATTCCAAACCTGAGACCCTTCCTATAGCATGAGATGTTATAATTTAATGCTTCTAAAACCAAACCTGAGAACCATCCTATAACATGTGAAATCCAAATCCTTCCCTTTCCAAACCTGAGACCCTTCCGATAGCATGAGATGTGATATCTCAATGCTTCTAAAACCAAACATGAGAACCATCCTATAACATGAGATGTGAAATCCAAATCCTTCCCTTTCCAAACCTGAGACCCTTCCTATAGCTTGAGATGAAATATCAAACTCCTTCCCATTCCAATCCTGAGATAGCTTGAGATGTGATATCCAACTCCATCCCATTCCAATCCTGAGACCCTTCCGATAGCATGAGATGTGATAGCTCAATGCTTCTAATATCAAAACGGAGACCCTCCCTATAGTATGAGATGTGAATTCTAAGTCCTTACCATTCCTATCCTGAGACCCTTCCGATAGCAGAGATGTGATATCTCAATGCTTATACCAAACCTGATGACCCTTCCTATGGCATTAGATGTGATATCCAACTCCTTCCCATTCCAATCCTGAGTTCCTTCCTATAGCATGAGATGTGATATCTCAATGCTTCTATCAAACCTGATACCCTTCCTTTAGCATGAGAGGTGATATTCAACTCCTGCCCATTCCAATCCTGAGACCCTTCCTATATCATGAGACGTGATATCCAACTCCTTCCCATTCCAATCCTGAGACTCCTCCTATAGCATGAGATGTGATATCTCAATGCTTCTAATACCAGACCTGGGACCGGTCCTATAACATGAGATATGATATCCAAATCCTTCCCCTTCCAAACCTGAGACCCTTCCTATAGCAAGAGATGTGATATCCAATTCCTTCCCATTCCAATCCTGAGACCCTTCCTATAACGAGATGTGATATCCAACTCCTTCCCATTCCAACCTGAGACCCTTCCTGTAGCATGAGAAGGGAGATCCAACTCCTTCCCATTCCAATCCTGAGACCCTTCCTATACCATGAGATGTGATATCTCAATGCTTCTAATACCAAACCTGGGACCCGTCCTATAACATGAGATATGTCCTATAACATGAGATATGATATCCAAATCCTTCCCCTTCCAAACCTGAGACCCTTCCTTTAGCATGAGATGTGATATCCAAATCCTTCCCATTCCAATACTGAAACCCTTCCTATAGCATGAGATGTCATATCTCAATGTTTCTAATAGAAAACCTGAGACCCTTCCTATAGCAAGAGATGTGATATCCAAATCCTTCCCATTTCAATCTTGAGACCCTTCCTATAACATGAGATGTGATATCCAACTCCTACCCATTCCAACCTGAGACCCTTCCTATAGCATGAGAAGGGATATCCAATTCCTTCCCAATCCAATCCTTAGACCCTTCCGATAGCAGAGATGTGATATCTCAATGCTTATACCAAACCTGAGACCCTTCCTTTAGCATGAGATGTGATATCCAAATGCTTCACATTCCAATCCTGAGACCCTTCCTATAGCATGAGATGTGATATCTCAATGCTTCTAATACAAAACCTGAGATCCTTCCTATAACATGAGATGTGATATCCAAGTCCTTCCCATTCCAATCCTGAGACCCTTCCTATAACATGAGATGTGATATCCAACTCCTTCTACTCCAACCTGAGACCCTTCCTATAGCATGAGATGGGATATCCAACTCCTTCCAAATCCAATCCTGATACCCTTCCAATAGCATGAGATGTGATATCCCAATGCTTCTACAAAACCTGAGACCCATACCATGGCATGAGATGTGATATCAAACTCCCGTCCTATACCATGAGACTTGATATCTCAATGCTTCTAATACCAAACCTGAGACCGGTCCAATAACATGAGATGTGATATCCAAATCCTTCCCCTTCCAAACCTTAGACCCTTCCTTTATCATGAGATGTGATATCCAAGTCCTTCCCATTCCATTCCTGAGACCCTTAATATAGCATGAGATGTGATATCTCAATGCTTCTAATACCAAACCTGAGACCCTTCCTATAACATGAGATGTGATATCCAAATCCTTCCCATTCCAATCCTGAGACCCTTCCGATAGCAGAGATGTGATATCTCAATGCTTATACCAAACCTGAGACCCTTCCGATAGCATGAGATGTGATATCTCAATGCTTCTAATACCAAACCTCAGATCCTTCCAATAACATGAGATGTGATGTCCAAATCCTTCCCCTTCCAAACCTTAGACCCTCCCTTTAGCATGAGATGTGATATCCAACTCCTTCCCATTCCAATCCTGAGACCCTTCTGATGGCATGAGATGTCATATCTCAATGCCTCTAATACCAAACCTGAGATCCTACCTCTAACATGAGATGTGATATCAAACTCCTTCCCATTCCAAACCTGAGACCCTTCAGATAGCATGAGATGTGATATTTCAATGCTTCTAAAACCAAACATGAGAACCATCCTATAACATGAGATGTGAAATCCAAATCATTCCCATTCCAAACCTGAGACCCTTCCTATAGCATGAGATGTTATAATTTAATGCTTCTAAAACCAAACCTGAGAACCATCCTATAACATGTGAAATCCAAATCCTTCCCTTTCCAAACCTGAGACCCTTCCGATAGCATGAGATGTGATATCTCAATGCTTCTAAAACCAAACATGAGAACCATCCTATAACATGAGATGTGAAATCCAAATCCTTCCCTTTCCAAACCTGAGACCCTTCCTATAGCTTGAGATGAAATATCAAACTCCTTCCCATTCCAATCCTGAGATAGCTTGAGATGTGATATCCAACTCCATCCCATTCCAATCCTGAGACCCTTCCGATAGCATGAGATGTGATAGCTCAATGCTTCTAATATCAAAACTGAGACCCTCCCTATAGTATGAGATGTGAATTCTAAGTCCTTACCATTCCTATCCTGAGACCCTTCCGATAGCAGAGATGTGATATCTCAATGCTTATACCAAACCTGATGACCCTTCCTATGGCATTAGATGTGATATCCAACTCCTTCCCATTCCAATCCTGAGTTCCTTCCTATAGCATGAGATGTGATATCTCAATGCTTCTATCAAACCTGATACCCTTCCTTTAGCATGAGAGGTGATATTCAACTCCTGCCCATTCCAATCCTGAGACTCCTCCTATAGCATGAGATGTGATATCTCAATGCTTCTAATACCAGACCTGGGACCGGTCCTATAACATGAGATATGATATCCAAATCCTTCCCCTTCCAAACCTGAGACCCTTCCTATAGCAAGAGATGTGATATCCAATTCCTTCCCATTCCAATCCTGAGACCCTTCCTATAACGAGATGTGATATCCAACTCCTTCCCATTCCAACCTGAGACCCTTCCTGTAGCATGAGAAGGGAGATCCAACTCCTTCCCATTCCAATCCTGAGACCCTTCCTATACCATGAGATGTGATATCTCAATGCTTCTAATACCAAACCTGGGACCCGTCCTATAACATGAGATATGTCCTATAACATGAGATATGATATCCAAATCCTTCCCCTTCCAAACCTGAGACCCTTCCTTTAGCATGAGATGTGATATCCAAATCCTTCCCATTCCAATACTGAAACCCTTCATATAGCATGAGATGTCATATCTCAATGTTTCTAATAGAAAACCTGAGACCCTTCCTATAGCAAGAGATGTGATATCCAAATCCTTCCCATTTCAATCTTGAGACCCTTCCTATAACATGAGATGTGATATCCAACTCCTACCCATTCCAACCTGAGACCCTTCCTATAGCATGAGAAGGGATATCCAATTCCTTCCCAATCCAATCCTTAGACCCTTCCGATAGCAGAGATGTGATATCTCAATGCTTATACCAAACCTGAGACCCTTCCTTTAGCATGAGATGTGATATCCAAATGCTTCACATTCCAATCCTGAGACCCTTCCTATAGCATGAGATGTGATATCTCAATGCTTCTAATACAAAACCTGAGATCCTTCCTATAACATGAGATGTGATATCCAAGTCCTTCCCATTCCAATCCTGAGACCCTTCCTATAACATGAGATGTGATATCCAACTCCTTCTACTCCAACCTGAGACCCTTCCTATAGCATGAGATGGGATATCCAACTCCTTCCAAATCCAATCCTGATACCCTTCCAATAGCATGAGATGTGATATCCCAATGCTTCTACAAAACCTGAGACCCATACCATGGCATGAGATGTGATATCAAACTCCCGTCCTATACCATGAGACTTGATATCTCAATGCTTCTAATACCAAACCTGAGACCGGTCCAATATCATGAGATGTGATATCCAAATCCTTCCCCTTCCAAACCTTAGACCCTTCCTTTATCATGAGATGTGATATCCAAGTCCTTCCCATTCCATTCCTGAGACCCTTAATATAGCATGAGATGTGATATCTCAATGCTTCTAATACCAAACCTGAGACCCTTCCTATAACATGAGATGTGATATCCAAATCCTTCCCATTCCAATCCTGAGACCCTTCCGATAGCAGAGATGTGATATCTCAATGCTTATACCAAACCTGAGACCCTTCCGATAGGATGAGATGTGATATCTCAATGCTTCTAATACCAAACCTCAGATCCTTCCAATAACATGAGATGTGATGTCCAAATCCTTCCCCTTCCAAACCTTAGACCCTCCCTTTAGCATGAGATGTGATATCCAACTCCTTCCCATTCCAATCCTGAGACCCTTCTGATGGCATGAGATGTCATATCTCAATGCCTCTAATACCAAACCTGAGATCCTACCTCTAACATGAGATGTGATATCAAACTCCTTCCCATTCCAAACCTGAGACCCTTCAGATAGCATGAGATGTGATATTTCAATGCTTCTAAAACCAAACATGAGAACCATCCTATAACATGAGATGTGAAATCCAAATCATTCCCATTCCAAACATGAGGCCCTTCCTATAGCTTGAGATGTGATATCAAACTCCTTCCCATTCAATGTGATATCCAACTCCTTCCCATTCCAATCCTGGGACCCTTCCTATACCATGAGATGTGATAGTTCAATGCTTCTAATACCAAACCTGAGACCCGTCCTAAAACATGAGATGTGAGATCCAAATCCTTCCCCTTCCAGACCTGAGACCTTTCCTTTAGCATGAGATGTGATAACCAACTCCTTCCCATTCCAAACCTGAGACCCTTCCCATAGCATGAGATGTGATATCTCAATGCTTCTAAAACCAAACATGAGAACCATCCTATAACATGAGATGTGAAATCCAAATCCTTCCCTTTCCAAACCTGAGACCCTTCCTATAGCTTGAGATGAAATATCAAACTCCTTCCCATTCCAATCCTGAGATAGCTTGAGATGTGAGATCCAAATCCTTCCCCTTCCAAACCTGAGACCCTTCCTATAGCTTGATATGTGATATCAAACTCCTTCCCATTACAATCCTGAGATAGCTTGAGATGTGATATCCAACTCCATCCCATTCCAATCCTGAGACCCTTCCGATAGCATGAGATGTGATAGCTCAATGCTTCTAATATCAAAACTGAGACCCTCCCTATAGTATGAGATGTGAAATCTACGTCCTTCCCATTCCTATCCTGAGACCCTTCCGATAGCAGAGATGTGTTATCTCAATGCTTATACCGAACCTGATGACCCTTCCTTTAGCATGAGATGTGATATTCAACTCCTTCCCATTCCAAACCTGAGACCCTTCCTATAACATGAGACGTGATATCCAACTCCTTCCCATTCCAAACCTGAGACCTTTCCTTTAGCATATGTGATATCCAACTCCTTCCAATTCCAATACTGAGACCCTTCCAATAGCATATGTGATATCTCAATGCTTCTAATATCAAAACTGAGACCCTCCCTATAACATGAGATGTGATATCCAACTCCTTCCCATTCCAATACTGAGACCCTTCCAATAGCATATGTGATATCTCAATGCTTCTAATATGAAAACTGAGACCCTCCCTATAACATGAATTGTGATATCCAAATCCTTCCCATTCCAATCCTGAGACCCTTCCGATAGCAGAGATGTGATATCTCAATGCTTATACCAAACCTAAGACCCTTCCGATAGCATGAGATGTGATATCTCAATGCTTCTAATACCAAACCTGAGATCCTTCCAATAACATGAGATATGATGTCCAAATCCCTCCCCTTCCAAACCTTAGACCATCCCTTTAGCATGAGATTTGATATCCAACTCCTTCCCATTCCAATCCTGAGACCCTTCTGATAGCATGAGATGTGATATCTCAATGCCTCTAATAACAAACCTGAGATCCTACCTCTAACATGAAATGTGATATCCATCTCCTTCCCTTTCCAAACCTGAGACCCTGCCTATAGCATGAGATGTGATATCCAAGTCCTTCCCATTCCAATCCTGAGACCCTTCCTATAGCATGTGATGTGATATCTCAATGCTTATACCAAACCTGAGACCCTTCCTATGGCATGAGATGTCATATACAACTCCTTCCCATTCCAACCCTGAGACCCTTCCTATAGCATGAGATGTGATATCTCAATGCTTATACCAAACCTGAGACCCTTCCTATAGCATGAGATGTGATATCCAACTTCTTCCCATTCCAATCCTGAGACCCTTCCTATAGCATGAGATGTGATATCTCAATGCTTATACCAAACCTGAGACCCTTCCTATGGCTTGAGATGTGATATCCAACTCCTTCCCATTCCAATCCTGAGACCCTTCCTATAGCATGAGATGTGATATCTCAAGGCCTCTAATACCAAACCTGAGATCCTTCCTCTAACATGAAATGTGATATCCAACTCCTTCCCCTTCCAAACCTGAGAGCCTTCCTATAGCATGAGATATGATATCCAAGTCCTTCCCATTCCAATCCTGAGACCCATCCTATAACATGAAATGTGATATCCAACTCTTTCCCATTCTAACCTGAGACCCTTCCTATAGCATGAGATGGGATATCCAACTCCTTCCAAATCCAATACTGATACCCTTCCGATAGCATGAGATGTGATATCCCAATGCTTCTACCAAACCTGAGACCCATACTATGGCATGAGATGTGATATCAAACTCCTTCCCATTCCAATCCTGAGACGCTTCCTATAGCTTGAGATGTGATATCCAACTCCTTCCCATTCCAATTCTGAGACCCTTCTTATACCATGACACTTGATATCTCAATGCTTCTAATACCAAACCTGAGACCCGTCCTATAACATGAGATGTGATATCCAAATCCATCCCCTTCCAAACCTTAGACCCTTCCTTTATAATGAGATGTGATATCCAACTCCTTCCCATTCCAATCCTGAGACCCTTCCGATATCATGAGATGTGATATCTCAATGCTTATACCAAATCTGAGACCCTTCCTATGGCCTGAGATGTCATATACAACTCCTTCCCATTCCAATCCTGAGACCCTTCCTATAGCATGAGATGTGATATCTCAATGCTTATACCAAATCTGAGACCCTTCCTATAGCATGAGATGGGATATCCAACTCCTTCCCATTCCAATCCTGAGACCCTTCCTATAGCATGAGAAGTGATATCTCCATGCTTATACCAAACCTGAGACCCGTCCTATAGCATAAGATGTGATATCCAAATCCTTCCCTTTCCAATCCTGAGACCCTTCCTATAGCATGAGATGTGATATCTCAATGCTTATACCAAACCTGAGACCCTTCCTATAGCATGAGATGTGATATCCAAATCCTTCCCATTCCAATCCTGAGACCCTTCCGATAGCAGAGATGTGATATCTCAATGCTTATACCAAACCTGAGACCCTTCCGATAGCATGAGATGTGATATCTCAATGCTTCTAATACCAAACCTCAGATCCTTCCAATAACATGAGATGTGATGTCCAAATCCTTCCCCTTCCAAACCTTAGACCCTCCCTTTAGCATGAGATGTGATATCCAACTCCTTCCCATTCCAATCCTGAGACCCTTCTGATGGCATGAGATGTCATATCTCAATGCCTCTAATACCAAACCTGAGATCCTACCTCTAACATGAGATGTGATATCAAACTCCTTCCCATTCCAAACCTGAGACCCTTCAGATAGCATGAGATGTGATATTTCAATGCTTCTAAAACCAAACATGAGAACCATCCTATAACATGAGATGTGAAATCCAAATCATTCCCATTCCAAACATGAGGCCCTTCCTATAGCTTGAGATGTGATATCAAACTCCTTCCCATTCAATGTGATATCCAACTCCTTCCCATTCCAATCCTGGGACCCTTCCTATACCATGAGATGTGATAGTTCAATGCTTCTAATACCAAACCTGAGACCCGTCCTAAAACATCAGATGTGAGATCCAAATCCTTCCCCTTCCAGACCTGAGACCTTTCCTTTAGCATGAGATGTGATAACCAACTCCTTCCCATTCCAAACCTGAGACCCTTCCCATAGCATGAGATGTGATATCTCAATGCTTCTAAAACCAAACATGAGAACCATCCTATAACATGAGATGTGAAATCCAAATCCTTCCCTTTCCAAACCTGAGACCCTTCCTATAGCTTGAGATGAAATATCAAACTCCTTCCCATTCCAATCCTGAGATAGCTTGAGATGTGAGATCCAAATCCTTCCCCTTCCAAACCTGAGACCCTTCCTATAGCTTGATATGTGATATCAAACTCCTTCCCATTACAATCCTGAGATAGCTTGAGATGTGATATCCAACTCCATCCCATTCCAATCCTGAGACCCTTCCGATAGCATGAGATGTGATAGCTCAATGCTTCTAATATCAAAACTGAGACCCTCCCTATAGTATGAGATGTGAAATCTACGTCCTTCCCATTCCTATCCTGAGACCCTTCCGATAGCAGAGATGTGATATCTCAATGCTTATACCGAACCTGATGACCCTTCCTTTAGCATGAGATGTGATATTCAACTCCTTCCCATTCCAAACCTGAGACCCTTCCTATAACATGAGACGTGATATCCAACTCCTTCCCATTCCAAACCTGAGACCTTTCCTTTAGCATATGTGATATCCAACTCCTTCCAATTCCAATACTGAGACCCTTCCAATAGCATATGTGATATCTCAATGCTTCTAATATCAAAACTGAGACCCTCCCTATAACATGAGATGTGATATCCAACTCCTTCCCATTCCAATACTGAGACCCTTCCAATAGCATATGTGATATCTCAATGCTTCTAATATGAAAACTGAGACCCTCCCTATAACATGAATTGTGATATCCAAATCCTTCCCATTCCAATCCTGAGACCCTTCCGATAGCAGAGATGTGATATCTCAATGCTTATACCAAACCTAAGACCCTTCCGATAGCATGAGATGTGATATCTCAATGCTTCTAATACCAAACCTGAGATCCTTCCAATAACATGAGATATGATGTCCAAATCCCTCCCCTTCCAAACCTTAGACCATCCCTTTAGCATGAGATTTGATATCCAACTCCTTCCCATTCCAATCCTGAGACCCTTCTGATAGCATGAGATGTGATATCTCAATGCCTCTAATACCAAACCTGAGATCCTACCTCTAACATGAAATGTGATATCCATCTCCTTCCCTTTCCAAACCTGGGACCCTGCCTATAGCATGAGATGTGATATCCAAGTCCTTCCCATTCCAATCCTGAGACCCTTCCTATAGCATGTGATGTGATATCTCAATGCTTATACCAAACCTGAGACCCTTCCTATGGCATGAGATGTCATATACAACTCCTTCCCATTCCAACCCTGAGAACCTTCCTATAGCATGAGATGTGATATCTCAATGCTTATACCAAACCTGAGACCCTTCCTATAGCATGAGATGTGATATCCAACTTCTTCCCATTCCAATCCTGAGACCCTTCCTATAGCATGAGATGTGATATCTCAGTGCTTATACCAAACCTGAGACCCTTCCTATAGCTTGAGATGTGATATCCAACTCCTTCCCATTCCAATCCTGAGACCCTTCCTATAGCATGAGATGTGATATCTCAAGGCCTCTAATACCAAACCTGAGATCCTTCCTCTAACATGAAATGTGATATCCAACTCCTTCCCCTTCCAAACCTGAGAGCCTTCCTATAGCATGAGATATGATATCCAAGTCCTTCCCATTCCAATCCTGAGACCCTTCCTATAACATGAAATGTGATATCCAACTCTTTCCCATTCTAACCTGAGACCCTTCCTATAGCATGAGATGGGATATCCAACTCCTTCCAAATCCAATACTGATACCCTTCCGATAGCATGAGATGTGATATCCCAATGCTTCTACCAAACCTGAGACCCATACTATGGCATGAGATGTGATATCAAACTCCTTCCCATTCCAATTCTGAGACGCTTCCTATAGCTTGAGATGTGATATCCAACTCCTTCCCATTCCAATTCTGAGACCCTTCTTATACCATGACACTTGATATCTCAATGCTTCTAATACCAAACCTGAGACCCGTCCTATAACATGAGATGTGATATCCAAATCCATCCCCTTCCAAACCTTAGACCCTTCCTTTATAATGAGATGTGATATCCAACTCCTTCCCATTCCAATCCTGAGACCCTTCCGATATCATGAGATGTGATATCTCAATGCTTATACCAAATCTGAGACCCTTCCTATGGCCTGAGATGTCATATACAACTCCTTCCCATTCCAATCCTGAGACCCTTCCTATAGCATGAGATGTGATATCTCAATGCTTATACCAAATCTGAGACCCTTCCTATAGCATGAGATGGGATATCCAACTCCTTCCCATTCCAATCCTGAGACCCTTCCTATAGCATGAGAAGTGATATCTCCATGCTTATACCAAACCTGAGACCCGTCCTATAGCATAAGATGTGATATCCAAATCCTTCCCTTTCCAATCCTGAGACCCTTCCTATAGCATGAGATGTGATATCTCAATGCTTATACCAAACCTGAGACCCTTCCTATAGCATGAGATGTGATATCCAACTCCTTCCCATTCCAATCCTGAGACCCTTCCTATAGCATGAGATGTGATGTCTCAATGCTTCTAATACCAAACCTGAGATCCTTCCTATAACATGAGATGTGATATCCAACTCCTTCCCATTCCAATCCTGAGACCCTTATGATAGCATGAGATGTGATATCTCAATGCCTCTTATACCAAACCTGAGATCCTTCCGATAGCATGAGATGTGATATCTCAATGCTTCTAATACCAAACCTGAGATCCTTCCTATAATATGAGATGTGATTTCCAAATCCTTCCCCTTCCAAACCTGAGACCCTCCCTTTAGCATGAAATGTGATATCCAACTCCTTCCATTCCAATCCTGAGACCCTTCTGATAGCATGAGATGTGATATCTCAATGCCTCTAATACCAAACCTGAGATCCTACCTCTAACATGAAATGTGATATCCATCTCCTTCCCTTTCCAAACCTGAGACCCTGCCTATAGCATGAGATGTGATATCCAAGTCCTTCCCATTCCAATCGTGAGACCCTTCCTATAGCATGTGATGTGATATCTCAATGCTTATACCAAACCTGAGACCCTTCCTATGGCATGAGATGTCATATACAACTCCTTCCCATTCCAACCCTGAGACCCTTCCTATAGCATGAGATGTGATATCTCAATGCTTATACCAAACCTGAGACCCTTCCTATAGCATGAGATGTGATATCCAACTTCTTCCCATTCCAATCCTGAGACCCTTCCTATAGCATGAGATGTGATATCTCAGTGCTTATACCAAACCTGAGACCCTTCCTATAGCATAAGATGTGATATCCAAATCCTTCCCATTCCAATCCTGAGACCCTTCCTATAGCATGAGATGTGATATCTCAATGCTTATACCAAACCTGAGACCCTTCCTATAGCATGAGATGTGATATCCAACTCCTTCCCATTCCAATCCTGAGACCCTTCCTATAGCATGAGATGTGATGTCTCAATGCTTCTAATACCAAACCTGAGATCCTTCCTATAACATGAGATGTGATATCCAACTCCTTCCCATTCCAATCCTGAGACCCTTATGATAGCATGAGATGTGATATCTCAATGCCTCTTATACCAAACCTGAGATCCTTCCGATAGCATGAGATGTGATATCTCAATGCTTCTAATACCAAACCTGAGATCCTTCCTATAATATGAGATGTGATTTCCAAATCCTTCCCCTTCCAAACCTGAGACCCTCCCTTTAGCATGAAATGTGATATCCAACTCCTTCCCATTCCAATCCTGAGACCCTTCTGATAGCATGAGATGTGATATCTCATTGCCTCTAATACCAAACCTGAGATCCTACCTCTAACATGAAATGTGATATCCATCTCCTTCCCTTTCCAAACCTGAGACCCTGCCTATAGCATGAGATGTGATATCCAAGTCCTTCCCATTCCAATCCTGAGACCCTTCCTATAGCATGTGATGTGATATCCAAGTCCTTCCCATTCCAATCCTGAGACCCTTCCTATAGCATGTGATGTGATATCTCAATGCTTATACCAAACCTGAGACCCTTCCTATGGCATGAGATGTCATATACAACTCCTTCCCATTCCAACCCTGAGACCCTTCCTATAGCATGAGATGTGATATCTCAATGCTTATACCAAACCTGAGACCCTTCCTATAGCTTGAGATGTGATATCCAACTTCTTCCCATTCCAATCCTGAGACCCTTCCTATAGCATGAGATGTGATATCCCAATGCTTCTACCAAACCTGAGACCCATACTATGGCATGAGATGTGATATCAAACTCCTTCCCATTCCAATCCTGAGACGCTTCCTATAGCTTGAGATGTGATATCCAACTCCTTCCCATTCCAATTCTGAGACCCTACTTATACCATGAGACTTGATATCTCAATGCTTCTAATACCAAACCTGAGACCCGTCCTATAACATGAGATGTGATATCCAAATCCTTCCCCTTCCAAACCTTAGACCCTTCCTATAGCATGAGATGTGATATCTCAATGCTTCTAATACCAAACCTGAAACCCTTCCTATAACATGAGATGGGATATCCAACTCCTTCCCATTCCAATCCTGAGACCCTTCCGATAGCAGAGATGTGATATCTCAATGCTTATACCAAACCTGAGACCCTTCCTAAGGCTTGAGATGTCATATACAACTCCTTCCCATTCCAATCCTGAGACCCTTCCTATAGCTTGAGATGTGATATCTCAATGCTTATACCAAATCTGAGACCCTTCCTATAGCATGAGATGTGATATCCAAATCCTTCCCATTCCAATCCTGAGACCCTTCCTATAGCATGAGATGTGATATCTCAATGCTTATACCAAACCTGAGAGCCTACCTATAGCATGAGATGTGATATCCAAGTCCATCCCATTCCAATCCTTAGACCCTTCCTACAGCATGCGATGTGATATCTCAATGATTCTAATACCAAACCAGAGACCCGTCCTTTAACATGAGATGGGATATCCAACTCCTTCCCATTCCAATCCTGAGCCACTCCTGATAGCAGAGATGTGATATCTCAATGCTTATACCAAACCTGAGACCCTTCCTATAACATGAGATGTGATATCCAACTCCTTCCCGTTCCAAACCTGAGACACTTCCTATAGCATATGTGATATCCAACTCCTTCCCATTCCAAACATGAGACCCTTACTATAGCAAGAATGTAATATCCAACTCCTACCCATTCCAATCCTGACACCATTCCTATAGCATGAGATGTGATATATCAATGCTACTAATACCAAACCTGAGATCCTTCCTATGACATGAGATGTGATATCCAAATCCTTCCCATTCCAATCCTGAGACCCTTCCTATAGCAAGAGATGTGATATCCAAATCCTTCCCATTCCAATCCTGAGACCCTTCCTATAACATGAGATGTGATATTCAACTCCTTCCCATTCCAACCTGAGACACTTCCTATAGCATGGGAAGGGATATCCAACTCCTTCCCAATCCAATCCTGAGAACCTTCCGATAGCAGAGATGTGATATCTCAATGCTTATACCAAACCTGAGACGCTTCCTATGGCATGAGATGTGATATCCAACTCCTTGCCATTCAAATCCTGAGACCCTTCCTATAGCATGAGATGTGATATCTCAATGCTTCTACCAAACCTGAGACCCTTCCTTTAGCATGAGATGTGATATCCAACTCCTTCCCATTCCAATCCCGAGACCCTTCCTATAGCATGAGATGTGATATCTCAATGCTTCTAATACCAAACCTAAGGTCCTTCCTATAACATGAGATGTGATATCCAAATCCTTCCCATTCCAAACCTGAGACCCTCCCTTTAGCATGAGATGTGATATCCAACTCCTTCCCATTCCAATCCTGATACCCTTCTGATAGCATGAGATCTGATATCTCAATGCCTCTAATACCAAACCTGAGATCCTACCTCTAACATGAAATGTGATATCCAACTCCTTCCTTTTCCAAACCTGAGACCCTTCCTACAGCATGAGATGTGATATCCAAGTCCTTCCCATTCCAATCCTGAGACCCTTCCTATAACATGAGATGTGATATCCAACTCCTTCTATTCCAACCTGAGACCCTTCCTATAGCATGAGATGGGATATCCAACTCCTTCCAAATCCAATCCTGATACCCTTCCGATAGCATGAGATGTGATATACCAATGCTTCTACAAAACCTGAGACCCATACCATGGCATGAGATGTGATATCAAACTCCCGTCCTATACCATGAGACTTGATATCTCAATGCTTCTAATACCAAACCTGAGACCGGTCCAATAACATGAGATGTGATATCCAAATCCTTCCCCTTCCAAACCTTGGACCCTTCCTTTATCATGAGATGTGATATCCAAGTCCTTCCCATTCCATTCCTGAGACCCTTCCTATAGCATGAGATGTGATATCTCAATGCTTCTAATACCAAACCTGAGACCCTTCCTATAACATGAGATGTGATATCCAAGTCCTTCCCATTCCAATCCTGAGACCCTTCCTATAGCATGAGATGTGATATCTCAATGCTTCTAATACCAAACCTGAGACCCTTCCTATAACATGAATTATGATATCCAAATCCTTCCCATTCCAATCCTGAGACCCTTCCGATAGCAGAGATGTGATATCTCAATGCTTATACCAAACCTAAGACCCTTCCGATAGCATGAGATGTGATATCTCAATGCTTCTAATACCAAACCTGAGATCCTTCCAATAACATGAGATGTGATATCCAACTCCTTCCCATTCCAATCCCGAGACCCTTCCTATAGCATGAGATGTGATATCTCAATGCTTCTAATACCAAACCTAAGGTCCTTCCTATAACATGAGATGTGATATCCAAATCCTTCCCATTCCAAACCTGAGACCCTCCCTTTAGCATGAGATGTGATATCCAACTCCTTCCCCTTCCAAACCTGAGACCCTTCCTTTAGCATGAGATGTGATATCCAGCTCCTCCCATTCCAATCCTGAGACCCTTCCGATAGCAGAGATGTGATATTTCAATGCTTATACCAAACCTGAGACCCTTCCCATAGCATGAGATGTGATATCCAGCTCCTCCCATTCCAATCCTGAGACCCTTCCGATAGCAGAGATGTGATATTTCAATGCTTATACCAAACCTGAGACCCTTCCCATAGCATGAGATGTGATATCCAACTCCTTCCCATTCCAATCCTGAGACCCTTCCTATAGCATGAGGTGTGATATCTCAATGCTTCTAATACCAAACCTGAGATCCTTCCTATAACATGAGATGTGATATCCAACTCCTTCCCATTCCAATCCCGAGACCCTTCCTATAGCATGAGATGTGATATCTCAATGCTTCTAATACCAAACCTAAGGTCCTTCCTATAACATGAGATGTGATATCCAAATCCTTCCCATTCCAAACCTGAGACCCTCCCTTTAGCATGAGATGTGATATCCAACTCCTTCCCATTCCAATCCTGATACCCTTCTGATAGCATGAGATGTAAGATCTCAATGCCTCTAATACCAAACCTGAGATCCTACCTCTAACATGAAATGTGATATCCAACTCCTTCCTTTTCCAAACCTGAGACCCTTCCTACAGCATGAGATGTGATATCCAAGTCCTTCCCATTCCAATCCTGAGACCCTTCCTATAACATGAGATGTGATATCCAACTCCTTCTATTCCAACCTGAGACCCTTCCTATAGCATGAGATGGGATATCCAACTCCTTCCAAATCCAATCCTGATACCCTTCCGATAGCATGAGATGTGATATCCCAATGCTTCTACAAAACCTGAGACCCATACCATGGCATGAGATGTGATATCAAACTCCCGTCCTATACCATGAGACTTGATATCTCAATGCTTCTAATACCAAACCTGAGACCGGTCCAATAACATGAGATGTGATATCCAAATCCTTCCCCTTCCAAACCTTAGACCCTTCCTTTATCATGAGATGTGATATCCAAGTCCTTCCCATTCCATTCCTGTGACCCTTCCTATAGCATGAGATGTGATATCTCAATGCTTCTAATACCAAACCTGAGACCCTTCCTATAACATGAGATGTGATATCCAAGTCCTTCCCATTCCAATCCTGAGACCCTTCCTATAGCATGAGATGTGATATCTCAATGCTTCTAATACCAAACCTGAGACCCTTCCTATAACATGAATTGTGATATCCAAATCCTTCCCATTCCAATCCTGAGACCCTTCCGATAGCAGAGATGTGATATCTCAATGCTTATACCAAACCTAAGACCCTTCCGATAGCATGAGATGTGATATCTCAATGCTTCTAATACCAAACCTGAGACCGGTCCAATAACATGAGATGTGATATCCAAATCCTTCCCCTTCCAAACCTTAGACCATCCCTTTAGCATGAGATTTGATATCCAACTCCTTCCCATTCCAATCCTGAGACCCTTCTGATGGCATGAGATGTGATATCTCAATGCCTCTAAAACCAAACCTGAGATCCTACCTCTAACATGAAATGTGATATCCAACTCCTTCCCCTTCCAACCCTGAGAGCCTTCCTATAGAATGAGATGTGATATCCAAGTCCTTCCCATTCCAATCCTGAGACCCTTCCTATAACATGAGATGTGATATCCAACTCCTTCCCATTCCAATCATGAGACCCTTCCTATAGCTTGAGATGTGATATCCAACTCCTTCTCATTCCAATTCTGAGACCCGTCCTATACCATGAGACTTGATATCTCAATGCTTCAAATACCAAACCTGAGACCGGTCCTATAACATGAGATGTGATACCCAACTCCTTCCCATTCCAATCCTGATACCCTTCTGATAGCATGAGATGTGATATCTCAATGCCTCTAATACCAAACCTGAGATCCTACCTCTAACATGAAATGTGATATCCAACTCCTTCCTTTTCCAAACCTGAGACCCTTCCTACAGCATGAGATGTGATATCCAAGTCCTTCCCATTCCAATCCTGAGACCCTTCCTATAACATGAGATGTGATATCCAACTCCTTCTATTCCAACCTGAGACCCTTCCTATAGCATGAGATGGGATATCCAACTCCTTCCAAATCCAATCCTGATACCCTTCCGATAGCATGAGATGTGATATCCCAATGCTTCTACAAAACCTGAGACCCATACCATGGCATGAGATGTGATATCAAACTCCCGTCCTATACCATGAGACTTGATATCTCAATGCTTCTAATACCAAACCTGAGACCGGTCCAATAACATGAGATGTGATATCCAAATCCTTCCCCTTCCAAACCTTAGACCCTTCCTTTATCATGAGATGTGATATCCAAGTCCTTCCCATTCCATTCCTGAGACCCTTCCTATAGCATGAGATGTGATATCTCAATGCTTCTAATACCAAACCTGAGACCCTTCCTATAACATGAGATGTGATATCCAAGTCCTTCCCATTCCAATCCTGAGACCCTTCCTATAGCATGAGATGTGATATCTCAATGCTTCTAATACCAAACCTGAGACCCTTCCTATAACATGAATTGTGATATCCAAATCCTTCCCATTCCAATCCTGAGACCCTTCCGATAGCAGAGATGTGATATCTCAATGCTTATACCAAACCTAAGACCCTTCCGATAGCATGAGATGTGATATCTCAATGCTTCTAATACCAAACCTGAGACCGGTCCAATAACATGAGATGGAATATCCAAATCCTTCCCCTTCCAAACCTTAGACCATCCCTTTAGCATGAGATTTGATATCCAACTCCTTCCCATTCCAATCCTGAGACCCTTCTGATGGCATGAGATGTGATATCTCAATGCCTCTAAAACCAAACCTGAGATCCTACCTCTAACATGAAATGTGATATCCAACTCCTTCCCCTTCCAACCCTGAGAGCCTTCCTATAGAATGAGATGTGATATCCAAGTCCTTCCCATTCCAATCCTGAGACCCTTCCTATAACATGAGATGTGATATCCAACTCCTTCCCATTCCAATCATGAGACCCTTCCTATAGCTTGAGATGTGATATCCAACTCCTTCTCATTCCAATTCTGAGACCCGTCCTATACCATGCGACTTGATATCTCAATGCTTCAAATACCAAACCTGAGACCGGTCCTATAACATGAGATGTGATACCCAAATCCGTCCCCTTCCAAACCTTAGACCCTTCCTATAGCATGAGATGTGATATCTCATTGCTTCTAATACCAAACCTGAGACCCTTCCTATAACGAGATGGGATATCCAACTCCTTCCCATTCCAATCCTGAGACCCTTCAGATAGCAGAGATGTGATATCCAACTCCTTCCCATTCCAAACCTGAGACCCTTCCTATAGCATGAGATGTTATAATTTAATGCTTCTAAAACCAAACCTGAGAACCATCCTATAACATGTGAAATCCAAATCCTTCCCTTTCCAAACCTGAGACCCTTCCGATAGCATGAGATGTGATATCTCAATGCTTCTAAAACCAAACATGAGAACCATCCTATAACATGAGATGTGAAATCCAAATCCTTCCCTTTCCAAACCTGAGACCCTTCCTATAGCTTGAGATGAAATATCAAACTCCTTCCCATTCCAATCCTGAGATAGCTTGAGATGTGATATCCAACTCCATCCCATTCCAATCCTGAGACCCTTCCGATAGCATGAGATGTGATAGCTCAATGCTTCTAATATCAAAACGGAGACCCTCCCTATAGTATGAGATGTGAATTCTAAGTCCTTACCATTCCTATCCTGAGACCCTTCCGATAGCAGAGATGTGATATCTCAATGCTTATACCAAACCTGATGACCCTTCCTATGGCATTAGATGTGATATCCAACTCCTTCCCATTCCAATCCTGAGTTCCTTCCTATAGCATGAGATGTGATATCTCAATGCTTCTATCAAACCTGATACCCTTCCTTTAGCATGAGAGGTGATATTCAACTCCTGCCCATTCCAATCCTGAGACCCTTCCTATATCATGAGACGTGATATCCAACTCCTTCCCATTCCAATCCTGAGACTCCTCCTATAGCATGAGATGTGATATCTCAATGCTTCTAATACCAGACCTGGGACCGGTCCTATAACATGAGATATGATATCCAAATCCTTCCCCTTCCAAACCTGAGACCCTTCCTATAGCAAGAGATGTGATATCCAATTCCTTCCCATTCCAATCCTGAGACCCTTCCTATAACGAGATGTGATATCCAACTCCTTCCCATTCCAACCTGAGACCCTTCCTGTAGCATGAGAAGGGAGATCCAACTCCTTCCCATTCCAATCCTGAGACCCTTCCTATACCATGAGATGTGATATCTCAATGCTTCTAATACCAAACCTGGGACCCGTCCTATAACATGAGATATGTCCTATAACATGAGATATGATATCCAAATCCTTCCCCTTCCAAACCTGAGACCCTTCCTTTAGCATGAGATGTGATATCCAAATCCTTCCCATTCCAATACTGAAACCCTTCCTATAGCATGAGATGTCATATCTCAATGTTTCTAATAGAAAACCTGAGACCCTTCCTATAGCAAGAGATGTGATATCCAAATCCTTCCCATTTCAATCTTGAGACCCTTCCTATAACATGAGATGTGATATCCAACTCCTACCCATTCCAACCTGAGACCCTTCCTATAGCATGAGAAGGGATATCCAATTCCTTCCCAATCCAATCCTTAGACCCTTCCGATAGCAGAGATGTGATATCTCAATGCTTATACCAAACCTGAGACCCTTCCTTTAGCATGAGATGTGATATCCAAATGCTTCACATTCCAATCCTGAGACCCTTCCTATAGCATGAGATGTGATATCTCAATGCTTCTAATACAAAACCTGAGATCCTTCCTATAACATGAGATGTGATATCCAAGTCCTTCCCATTCCAATCCTGAGACCCTTCCTATAACATGAGATGTGATATCCAACTCCTTCTACTCCAACCTGAGACCCTTCCTATAGCATGAGATGGGATATCCAACTCCTTCCAAATCCAATCCTGATACCCTTCCAATAGCATGAGATGTGATATCCCAATGCTTCTACAAAACCTGAGACCCATACCATGGCATGAGATGTGATATCAAACTCCCGTCCTATACCATGAGACTTGATATCTCAATGCTTCTAATACCAAACCTGAGACCGGTCCAATAACATGAGATGTGATATCCAAATCCTTCCCCTTCCAAACCTTAGACCCTTCCTTTATCATGAGATGTGATATCCAAGTCCTTCCCATTCCATTCCTGAGACCCTTAATATAGCATGAGATGTGATATCTCAATGCTTCTAATACCAAACCTGAGACCCTTCCTATAACATGAGATGTGATATCCAAATCCTTCCCATTCCAATCCTGAGACCCTTCCGATAGCAGAGATGTGATATCTCAATGCTTATACCAAACCTGAGACCCTTCCGATAGCATGAGATGTGATATCTCAATGCTTCTAATACCAAACCTCAGATCCTTCCAATAACATGAGATGTGATGTCCAAATCCTTCCCCTTCCAAACCTTAGACCCTCCCTTTAGCATGAGATGTGATATCCAACTCCTTCCCATTCCAATCCTGAGACCCTTCTGATGGCATGAGATGTCATATCTCAATGCCTCTAATACCAAACCTGAGATCCTACCTCTAACATGAGATGTGATATCAAACTCCTTCCCATTCCAAACCTGAGACCCTTCAGATAGCATGAGATGTGATATTTCAATGCTTCTAAAACCAAACATGAGAACCATCCTATAACATGAGATGTGAAATCCAAATCATTCCCATTCCAAACCTGAGACCCTTCCTATAGCATGAGATGTTATAATTTAATGCTTCTAAAACCAAACCTGAGAACCATCCTATAACATGTGAAATCCAAATCCTTCCCTTTCCAAACCTGAGACCCTTCCGATAGCATGAGATGTGATATCTCAATGCTTCTAAAACCAAACATGAGAACCATCCTATAACATGAGATGTGAAATCCAAATCCTTCCCTTTCCAAACCTGAGACCCTTCCTATAGCTTGAGATGAAATATCAAACTCCTTCCCATTCCAATCCTGAGATAGCTTGAGATGTGATATCCAACTCCATCCCATTCCAATCCTGAGACCCTTCCGATAGCATGAGATGTGATATCTCAATGCTTCTATCAAACCTGATACCCTTCCTTTAGCATGAGAGGTGATATTCAACTCCTGCCCATTCCAATCCTGAGACTCCTCCTATAGCATGAGATGTGATATCTCAATGCTTCTAATACCAGACCTGGGACCGGTCCTATAACATGAGATATGATATCCAAATCCTTCCCCTTCCAAACCTGAGACCCTTCCTATAGCAAGAGATGTGATATCCAATTCCTTCCCATTCCAATCCTGAGACCCTTCCTATAACGAGATGTGATATCCAACTCCTTCCCATTCCAACCTGAGACCCTTCCTGTAGCATGAGAAGGGAGATCCAACTCCTTCCCATTCCAATCCTGAGACCCTTCCTATACCATGAGATGTGATATCTCAATGCTTCTAATACCAAACCTGGGACCCGTCCTATAACATGAGATATGTCCTATAACATGAGATATGATATCCAAATCCTTCCCCTTCCAAACCTGAGACCCTTCCTTTAGCATGAGATGTGATATCCAAATCCTTCCCATTCCAATACTGAAACCCTTCCTATAGCATGAGATGTCATATCTCAATGTTTCTAATAGAAAACCTGAGACCCTTCCTATAGCAAGAGATGTGATATCCAAATCCTTCCCATTTCAATCTTGAGACCCTTCCTATAACATGAGATGTGATATCCAACTCCTACCCATTCCAACCTGAGACCCTTCCTATAGCATGAGAAGGGATATCCAATTCCTTCCCAATCCAATCCTTAGACCCTTCCGATAGCAGAGATGTGATATCTCAATGCTTATACCAAACCTGAGACCCTTCCTTTAGCATGAGATGTGATATCCAAATGCTTCACATTCCAATCCTGAGACCCTTCCTATAGCATGAGATGTGATATCTCAATGCTTCTAATACAAAACCTGAGATCCTTCCTATAACATGAGATGTGATATCCAAGTCCTTCCCATTCCAATCCTGAGACCCTTCCTATAACATGAGATGTGATATCCAACTCCTTCTACTCCAACCTGAGACCCTTCCTATAGCATGAGATGGGATATCCAACTCCTTCCAAATCCAATCCTGATACCCTTCCAATAGCATGAGATGTGATATTCCAATGCTTCTACAAAACCTGAGACCCATACCATGGCATGAGATGTGATATCAAACTCCCGTCCTATACCATGAGACTTGATATCTCAATGCTTCTAATACCAAACCTGAGACCGGTCCAATAACATGAGATGTGATATCCAAATCCTTCCCCTTCCAAACCTTAGACCCTTCCTTTATCATGAGATGTGATATCCAAGTCCTTCCCATTCCATTCCTGAGACCCTTAATATAGCATGAGATGTGATATCTCAATGCTTCTAATACCAAACCTGAGACCCTTCCTATAACATGAGATGTGATATCCAAATCCTTCCCATTCCAATCCTGAGACCCTTCCGATAGCAGAGATGTGATATCTCAATGCTTATACCAAACCTGAGACCCTTCTGATAGCATGAGATGTGATATCTCAATGCTTCTAATACCAAACCTCAGATCCTTCCAATAACATGAGATGTGATGTCCAAATCCTTCCCATTCCAATCCTGAGACCCTTCTGATGGCATGAGATGTCATATCTCAATGCCTCTAATACCAAACCTGAGATCCTACCTCTAACATGAGATGTGATATCAAACTCCTTCCCATTCCAAACCTGAGACCCTTCAGATAGCATGAGATGTGATATTTCAATGCTTCTAAAACCAAACATGAGAACCATCCTATAACATGAGATGTGAAATCCAAATCATTCCCATTCCAAACATGAGGCCCTTCCTATAGCTTGAGATGTGATATCAAACTCCTTCCCATTCAATGTGATATCCAACTCCTTCCCATTCCAATCCTGGGACCCTTCCTATACCATGAGATGTGATAGTTCAATGCTTCTAATACCAAACCTGAGACCCGTCCTAAAACATGAGATGTGAGATCCAAATCCTTCCCCTTCCAGACCTGAGACCTTTCCTTTAGCATGAGATGTGATAACCAACTCCTTCCCATTCCAAACCTGAGACCCTTCCCATAGCATGAGATGTGATATCTCAATGCTTCTAAAACCAAACATGAGAACCATCCTATAACATGAGATGTGAAATCCAAATCCTTCCCTTTCCAAACCTGAGACCCTTCCTATAGCTTGAGATGAAATATCAAACTCCTTCCCATTCCAATCCTGAGATAGCTTGAGATGTGAGATCCAAATCCTTCCCCTTCCAAACCTGAGACCCTTCCTATAGCTTGATATGTGATATCAAACTCCTTCCCATTACAATCCTGAGATAGCTTGAGATGTGATATCCAACTCCATCCCATTCCAATCCTGAGACCCTTCCGATAGCATGAGATGTGATAGCTCAATGCTTCTAATATCAAAACTGAGACCCTCCCTATAGTATGAGATGTGAAATCTACGTCCTTCCCATTCCTATCCTGAGACCCTTCCGATAGCAGAGATGTGATATCTCAATGCTTATACCGAACCTGATGACCCTTCCTTTAGCATGAGATGTGATATTCAACTCCTTCCCATTCCAAACCTGAGACCCTTCCTATAACATGAGACGTGATATCCAACTCCTTCCCATTCCAAACCTGAGACCTTTCCTTTAGCATATGTGATATCCAACTCCTTCCAATTCCAATACTGAGACCCTTCCAATAGCATATGTGATATCTCAATGCTTCTAATATCAAAACTGAGACCCTCCCTATAACATGAGATGTGATATCCAACTCCTTCCCATTCCAATACTGAGACCCTTCCAATAGCATATGTGATATCTCAATGCTTCTAATATGAAAACTGAGACCCTCCCTATAACATGAATTGTGATATCCAAATCCTTCCCATTCCAATCCTGAGACCCTTCCGATAGCAGAGATGTGATATCTCAATGCTTATACCAAACCTAAGACCCTTCCGATAGCATGAGATGTGATATCTCAATGCTTCTAATACCAAACCTGAGATCCTTCCAATAACATGAGATATGATGTCCAAATCCCTCCCCTTCCAAACCTTAGACCATCCCTTTAGCATGAGATTTGATATCCAACTCCTTCCCATTCCAATCCTGAGACCCTTCTGATAGCATGAGATGTGATATCTCAATGCCTCTAATACCAAACCTGAGATCCTACCTCTAACATGAAATGTGATATCCATCTCCTTCCCTTTCCAAACCTGAGACCCTGCCTATAGCATGAGATGTGATATCCAAGTCCTTCCCATTCCAATCCTGAGACCCTTCCTATAGCATGTGATGTGATATCTCAATGCTTATACCAAACCTGAGACCCTTCCTATGGCATGAGATGTCATATACAACTCCTTCCCATTCCAACCCTGAGACCCTTCCTATAGCATGAGATGTGATATCTCAATGCTTATACCAAACCTGAGACCCTTCCTATAGCATGAGATGTGATATCCAACTTCTTCCCATTCCAATCCTGAGACCCTTCCTATAGCATGAGATGTGATATCTCAATGCTTATACCAAACCTGAGAACCTTCCTATAGCTTGAGATGTGATATCCAACTCCTTCCCATTCCAATCCTGAGACCCTTCCTATAGCATGAGATGTGATATCTCAAGGCCTCTAATACCAAACCTGAGATCCTTCCTCTAACATGAAATGTGATATCCAACTCCTTCCCCTTCCAAACCTGAGAGCCTTCCTATAGCATGAGATATGATATCCAAGTCCTTCCCATTCCAATCCTGAGACCCTTCCTATAACATGAAATGTGATATCCAACTCCTTCCCATTCTAACCTGAGACCCTTCCTATAGCATGAGATGGGATATCCAACTCCTTCCAAATCCAATACTGATACCCTTCCGATAGCATGAGATGTGATATCCCAATGCTTCTACCAAACCTGAGACCCATACTATGGCATGAGATGTGATATCAAACTCCTTCCCATTCCAATCCTGAGACGCTTCCTATAGCTTGAGATGTGATATCCAACTCCTTCCCATTCCAATTCTGAGACCCTTCTTATACCATGACACTTGATATCTCAATGCTTCTAATACCAAACCTGAGACCCGTCCTATAACATGAGATGTGATATCCAAATCCATCCCCTTCCAAACCTTAGACCCTTCCTTTATAATGAGATGTGATATCCAACTCCTTCCCATTCCAATCCTGAGACCCTTCCGATATCATGAGATGTGATATCTCAATGCTTATACCAAATCTGAGACCCTTCCTATGGCCTGAGATGTCATATACAACTCCTTCCCATTCCAATCCTGAGACCCTTCCTATAGCATGAGATGTGATATCTCAATGCTTATACCAAATCTGAGACCCTTCCTATAGCATGAGATGGGATATCCAACTCCTTCCCATTCCAATCCTGAGACCCTTCCTATAGCATGAGGAGTGATATCTCCATGCTTATACCAAACCTGAGACCCGTCCTATAGCATAAGATGTGATATCCAAATCCTTCCCTTTCCAATCCTGAGACCCTTCCTATAGCATGAGATGTGATATCTCAATGCTTATACCAAACCTGAGACCCTTCCTATAGCATGAGATGTGATATCCAACTCCTTCCCATTCCAATCCTGAGACCCTTCCTATAGCATGAGATGTGATGTCTCAATGCTTCTAATACCAAACCTGAGATCCTTCCTATAACATGAGATGTGATATCCAACTCCTTCCCATTCCAATCCTGAGACCCTTATGATAGCATGAGATGTGATATCTCAATGCCTCTTATACCAAACCTGAGATCCTTCCGATAGCATGAGATGTGATATCTCAATGCTTCTAATACCAAACCTGAGATCCTTCCTATAATATGAGATGTGATTTCCAAATCCTTCCCCTTCCAAACCTGAGACCCTCCCTTTAGCATGAAATGTGATATCCAACTCCTTCCCATTCCAATCCTGAGACCCTTCTGATAGCATGAGATGTGATATCTCAATGCCTCTAATACCAAACCTGAGATCCTACCTCTAACATGAAATGTGATATCCATCTCCTTCCCTTTCCAAACCTGAGACCCTGCCTATAGCATGAGATGTGATATCCAAGTCCTTCCCATTCCAATCGTGAGACCCTTCCTATAGCATGTGATGTGATATCTCAATGCTTATACCAAACCTGAGACCCTTCCTATGGCATGAGATGTCATATACAACTCCTTCCCATTCCAACCCTGAGACCCTTCCTATAGCATGAGATGTGATATCTCAATGCTTATACCAAACCTGAGACCCTTCCTATAGCATGAGATGTGATATCCAACTTCTTCCCATTCCAATCCTGAGACCCTTCCTATAGCATGAGATGTGATATCTCAGTGCTTATACCAAACCTGAGACCCTTCCTATAGCATAAGATGTGATATCCAAATCCTTCCCATTCCAATCCTGAGACCCTTCCTATAGCATGAGATGTGATATCTCAATGCTTATACCAAACCTGAGACCCTTCCTATAGCATGAGATGTGATATCCAACTCCTTCCCATTCCAATCCTGAGACCTTTCCTATAGCATGAGATGTGATGTCTCAATGCTTCTAATACCAAACCTGAGATCCTTCCTATAACATGAGATGTGATATCCAACTCCTTCCCATTCCAATCCTGAGACCCTTATGATAGCATGAGATGTGATATCTCAATGCCTCTTATACCAAACCTGAGATCCTTCCGATAGCAAGAGATGTGATATCTCAATGCTTCTAATACCAAACCTGAGATCCTTCCTATAATATGAGATGTGATTTCCAAATCCTTCCCCTTCCAAACCTGAGACCCTCCCTTTAGCATGAAATGTGATATCCAACTCCTTCCCATTCCAATCCTGAGACCCTTCTGATAGCATGAGATGTGATATCTCATTGCCTCTAATACCAAACCTGAGATCCTACCTCTAACATGAAATGTGATATCCATCTCCTTCCCTTTCCAAACCTGAGACCCTGCCTATAGCATGAGATGTGATATCCAAGTCCTTCCCATTCCAATCCTGAGACCCTTCCTATAGCATGTGATGTGATATCCAAGTCCTTCCCATTCCAATCCTGAGACCCTTCCTATAGCATGTGATGTGATATCTCAATGCTTATACCAAACCTGAGACCCTTCCTATGGCATGAGATGTCATATACAACTCCTTCCCATTCCAACCCTGAGACCCTTCCTATAGCATGAGATGTGATATCTCAATGCTTATACCAAACCTGAGACCCTTCCTATAGCTTGAGATGTGATATCCAACTTCTTCCCATTCCAATCCTGAGACCCTTCCTATAGCATGAGATGTGATATCCCAATGCTTCTACCAAACCTGAGACCCATACTATGGCATGAGATGTGATATCAAACTCCTTCCCATTCCAATCCTGAGACGCTTCCTATAGCTTGAGATGTGATATCCAACTCCTTCCCATTCCAATTCTGAGACCCTTCTTATACCATGAGACTTGATATCTCAATGCTTCTAATACCAAACCTGAGACCCGTCCTATAACATGAGATGTGATATCCAAATCCTTCCCCTTCCAAACCTTAGACCCTTCCTTTATAATGAGATGTGATATCCAACTCATTCCCATTCCAATCCTGAGACCCTTCCTATAGCATGAGATGTGATATCTCAATGCTTCTAATACCAAACCTGAAACCCTTCCTATAACATGAGATGGGATATCCAACTCCTTCCCATTCCAATCCTGAGACCCTTCCGATAGCAGAGATGTGATATCTCAATGCTTATACCAAACCTGAGACCCTTCCTAAGGCTTGAGATGTCATATACAACTCCTTCCCATTCCAATCCTGAGACCCTTCCTATAGCTTGAGATGTGATATCTCAATGCTTATCCCAAATCTGAGACCCTTCCTATAGCATGAGATGTGATATCCAAATCCTTCCCATTCCAATCCTGAGACCCTTCCTATAGCATGAGATGTGATATCTCAATGCTTATACCAAACCTGAGAGCCTACCTATAGCATGAGATGTGATATCCAAGTCCATCCCATTCCAATCCTTAGACCCTTCCTACAGCATGCGATGTGATATCTCAATGATTCTAATACCAAACCAGAGACCCGTCCTTTAACATGAGATGGGATATCCAACTCCTTCCCATTCCAATCCTGAGCCACTCCTGATAGCAGAGATGTGATATCTCAATGCTTATACCAAACCTGAGACCCTTCCTATAACATGAGATGTGATATCCAACTCCTTCCCGTTCCAAACCTGAGACACTTCCTATAGCATATGTGATATCCAACTCCTTCCCATTCCAAACATGAGACCCTTACTATAGCAAGAATGTAATATCCAACTCCTACCCATTCCAATCCTGACACCATTCCTATAGCATGAGATGTGATATATCAATGCTTCTAATACCAAACCTGAGATCCTTCCTATGACATGAGATGTGATATCCAAATCCTTCCCATTCCAATCCTGAGACCCTTCCTATAGCAAGAGATGTGATATCCAAATCCTTCCCATTCCAATCCTGAGACCCTTCCTATAACATGAGATGTGATATTCAACTCCTTCCCATTCCAACCTGAGACACTTCCTATAGCATGGGAAGGGATATCCAACTCCTTCCCAATCCAATCCTGAGAACCTTCCGATAGCAGAGATGTGATATCTCAATGCTTATACCAAACCTGAGACGCTTCCTATGGCATGAGATGTGATATCCAACTCCTTGCCATTCAAATCCTGAGACCCTTCCTATAGCATGAGATGTGATATCTCAATGCTTCTACCAAACCTGAGACCCTTCCTTTAGCATGAGATGTGATATCCAAATCCTTCACATTCCAATCCTGAGACCCTTCCTATAGCATGAGATGTGATATCTCAATGCTTCTAATACCAAACCTGAGATCCTTCCTATAACATGAGATGTGATATCCAATTCCTTCCCATTCCAAACCTGAGACCCTTCCTATTGGATGAGATGTGATATCCAACTCCTTCCCATTCCAACCCTGAGACCCTTCCTATACCATGAGATGTGATATCTCAATGCTTCTAATACCAAACCTGGGAACCGTCCTATAACATGAGATGTGATATCTCAATGTTTCTAATAAAAAACCTGAGACCCTTCCTATAACATGAAATGTGATATCCAATTCCTTCCCATTCCAAACCTGAGACCCTTCCTATTGGATGAGATGTGATATCCAAATCCTTCCCCTTCCAAACCTGAGACCCTTCCTTTAGCATGAGATGTGATATCCAAATACTTCCAATTCCAATCCTAAAACCCTTCCTATAGCATGAGATGTGATATCTCAATGTTTCTAATAAAAAACCTGAGACCCTTCCTATAGCAAGAGATGTGATATCCAAATCCTTCCCATTCCAATCCTGAGACCCTTCCTGTATATAACATGAGATGTGATATCCAACTCCTTCCCATTCCAACCTGAGACCCTTCCTATAGCATGAGATGTGATATCCAACTCCTTACCATTCAAATTCTGAGACCCTCCCTATAACAAGAGATGTCATATCCAACTCCTTCCCATTCCAAACCTGAGACCCTTCCTATAACATGAGATCTGATATCCAACTCCTTCCCATTCCAAACCTGAGACCCTTCCGATAGCATGAGATGTGATATCTCAATGCTTCAAAAACCAAACATGAGAACCATCCTATAACATGAGATGTGAAATCCAAATCCTTCCCTTCCCAAACCTGAGACTCTTCCTATAGCATGAGATGTGATATCTCAATGCTTCTACCAAACCTGAAACCTTTCCTATAGCATGAGATGTGATATCCAACTCCTTCCCATTCCAATCCTGAGACACATCCTATAGCATGAGATGTGATATCACAATGCTTCTAATACCAAACCTGAGACCCGTCCTATAACATGAGATGTGATATCCAAATCCTTCCCCTTCCAAACCTGAGACCCTTCCTTGAGCATGAGATGTGATATATAGCTCCTCCCATTCCAATCCTGAGACCCTTCCTATAGCATGAGATGTGATATCTCAATGCTTCTAATACCAAACCTGAGATCCTTCCTATAACATGAGATGTGATATCCAACTCCTTCCCATTCCAATCCCGAGACCCTTCCTATAGCATGAGATGTGATATCTCAATGCTTCTAATACCAAACCTAAGGTCCTTCCTATAACATGAGATGTGATATCCAAATCCTTCCCATTCCAAACCTGAGACCCTCCCTTTAGCATGAGATGTGATTTCCAACTCCTTCCCATTCCAATCCTGATACCCTTCTGATAGCATGAGATCTGATATCTCAATGCCTCTAATACCAAACCTGATATCCTACCTCTAACATGAAATGTGATATCCAACTCCTTCCTTTTCCAAACCTGAGACCCTTCCTACAGCATGAGATGTGATATCCAAGTCCTTCCCATTCCAATCCTGAGACCCTTCCTATAACATGAGATGTGATATCCAACTCCTTCTATTCCAACCTGAGACCCTTCCTATAGCATGAGATGGGATATCCAACTCCTTCCAAATCCAATCCTGATACCCTTCCGATAGCATGAGATGTGATATACCAATGCTTCTACAAAACCTGAGACCCATACCATGGCATGAGATGTGATATCAAACTCCCGTCCTATACCATGAGACTTGATATCTCAATGCTTCTAATACCAAACCTGAGACCGGTCCAATAACATGAGATGTGATATCCAAATCCTTCCCCTTCCAAACCTTAGACCCTTCCTTTATCATGAGATGTGATATCCAAGTCCTTCCCATTCCATTCCTGAGACCCTTCCTATAGCATGAGATGTGATATCTCAATGCTTCTAATACCAAACCTGAGACCCTTCCTATAACATGAGATGTGATATCCAAGTCCTTCCCATTCCAATCCTGAGACCCTTCCTATAGCATGAGATGTGATATCTCAATGCTTCTAATACCAAACCTGAGACCCTTCCTATAACATGAATTATGATATCCAAATCCTTCCCATTCCAATCCTGAGACCCTTCCGATAGCAGAGATGTGATATCTCAATGCTTATACCAAACCTAAGACCCTTCCGATAGCATGAGATGTGATATCTCAATGCTTCTAATACCAAACCTGAGATCCTTCCAATAACATGAGATGTGATATCCAACTCCTTCCCATTCCAATCCCGAGACCCTTCCTATAGCATGAGATGTGATATCTCAATGCTTCTAATACCAAACCTAAGGTCCTTCCTATAACATGAGATGTGATATCCAAATCCTTCCCATTCCAAACCTGAGACCCTCCCTTTAGCATGAGATGTGATATCCAACTCCTTCCCCTTCCAAACCTGAGACCCTTCCTTTAGCATGAGATGTGATATCCAGCTCCTCCCATTCCAATCCTGAGACCCTTCCGATAGCAGAGATGTGATATTTCAATGCTTATACCAAACCTGAGACCCTTCCCATAGCATGAGATGTGATATCCAGCTCCTCCCATTCCAATCCTGAGACCCTTCCGATAGCAGAGATGTGATATTTCAATGCTTATACCAAACCTGAGACCCTTCCCATAGCATGAGATGTGATATCCAACTCCTTCCCATTCCAATCCTGAGACCCTTCCTATAGCATGAGATGTGATATCTCAATGCTTCTAATACCAAACCTGAGATCCTTCCTATAACATGAGATGTGATATCCAACTCCTTCCCATTCCAATCCCGAGACCCTTCCTATAGCATGAGATGTGATATCTCAATGCTTCTAATACCAAACCTAAGGTCCTTCCTATAACATGAGATGTGATATCCAAATCCTTCCCATTCCAAACCTGAGACCCTCCCTTTAGCATGAGATGTGATATCCAACTCCTTCCCATTCCAATCCTGATACCCTTCTGATAGCATGAGATGTGATATCTCAATGCCTCTAATACCAAACCTGAGATCCTACCTCTAACATGAAATGTGATATCCAACTCCTTCCTTTTCCAAACCTGAGACCCTTCCTACAGCATGAGATGTGATATCCAAGTCCTTCCCATTCCAATCCTGAGACCCTTCCTATAACATGAGATGTGATATCCAACTCCTTCTATTCCAACCTGAGACCCTTCCTATAGCATGAGATGGGATATCCAACTCCTTCCAAATCCAATCCTGATACCCTTCCGATAGCATGAGATGTGATATCCAAATGCTTCTACAAAACCTGAGACCCATACCATGGCATGAGATGTGATATCAAACTCCCGTCCTATACCATGAGACTTGATATCTCAATGCTTCTAATACCAAACCTGAGACCGGTCACATGACAAATAACATGAGATGTGATATCCAAATCCTTCCCCTTCCAAACCTTAGACCCTTCCTTTATCATGAGATGTGATATCCAAGTCCTTCCCATTCCATTCCTGAGACCCTTCCTATAGCATGAGATGTGATATCTAAATGCTTCTAATACCAAACCTGAGACCCTTCCTATAACATGAGATGTGATATCCAAGTCCTTCCCATTCCAATCCTGAGACCCTTCCTATAGCATGAGATGTGATATCTCAATGCTTCTAATACCAAACCTGAGACCCTTCCTATAACATGAATTGTGATATCCAAATCCTTCCCATTCCAATCCTGAGACCCTTCCGATAGCAGAGATGTGATATCTCAATGCTTATACCAAACCTAAGACCCTTCCGATAGCATGAGATGTGATATCTCAATGCTTCTAATACCAAACCTGAGATCCTTCCAATAACATGAGATATGATGTCCAAATCCCTCCCCTTCCAAACCTTAGACCATCCCTTTAGCATCAGATTTGATATCCAACTCCTTCCCATTCCAATCCTGAGACCCTTCTGATGGCATGAGATGTGATATCTCAATGCCTCTAAAACCAAACCTGAGATCCTACCTCTAACATGAAATGTGATATCCAACTCCTTCCCCTTCCAACCCTGAGAGCCTTCCTATAGAATGAGATGTGATATCCAAGTCCTTCCCATTCCAATCCTGAGACCCTTCCTATAACATGAGATGTGATATCCAACTCCTTCCCATTCCAATCATGAGACCCTTCCTATAGCTTGAGATGTGATATCCAACTCCTTCTCATTCCAATTCTGAGACCCGTCCTATACCATGAGACTTGATACCCAAATCCGTCCCCTTCCAAACCTTAGACCCTTCCTATAGCATGAGATGTGATATCTCAATGCTTCTAAAACCAAACATGAGAACCATCCTATAACATGAGATGTGAAATCCAAATCCTTCCCTTTCCAAACCTGAGACCCTTCCTATAGCTTGAGATGAAATATCAAACTCCTTCCCATTCCAATCCTGAGATAGCTTGAGATGTGATATCCAACTCCATCCCATTCCTATCCTGAGACCCTTCCGATAGCAGAGATGTGATATCTCAATGCTTATACCGAACCTGATGACCCTTCCTTTAGCATGAGATGTGATATTCAACTCCTTCCCATTCCAAACCTGAGACCCTTCCTATAACATGAGACGTGATATCCAACTCCTTCCCATTCCAAACCTGAGACCTTTCCTTTAGCATATGTGATATCCAACTCCTTCCAATTCCAATACTGAGACCCTTCCAATAGCATATGTGATATCTCAATGCTTCTAATATCAAAACTGAGACCCTCCCTCTAACATGAGATGTGATATCCAACTCCTTCCCATTCCAATACTGAGACCCTTCCAATAGCATATGTGATATCTCAATGCTTCTAATATCAAAACTGAGACCCTCCCTATAACATGAGATGTGATATCCAACTCCTTCCCATTCCAATCGAGACCCTTCCTATAACATGAGATGTGATATCTCTATGCTTCTAATACCAAACCTGAGGCCCTTCCCGTAGTATATATGAAATCCAACTCCTTCCCATTCCAAACTTGTGACCCTTCCTGTAGCATGAAATGTGATTTTTCACCCCTTCCAATACCATACCCTAGCCTAGACCATTCCCACAGCCTGAGATTTGAAATCTCATTTCTTCCAATACCAAACCCGAGACCCTTCCGATAGGATGTGATTTGATATCTCAGTGCTTCTAATACCAAACCTGAGATCCTCCCTATAACAAGAGATATCATATCCAACTCCTTCCCATTCCAATCCTGAGACTCTTCCTATAGCATGACATGTGATATCGAACTTCCCATTCAAATCCTGAGACTCAGACCTCCTCGCCACTCCTAGCTCCCGGATTGATAATGCACTCCTGCTGTGTCTTCTCTCCCTTCTTCTGCTTCCTTTCCTCTCTCCTTCCTCATGTGCCCTAGGTCAGGCTCCTACACCTCCGCAAGGATTACTGATTTGTACCCCTCCCCACTCTCAACTCTCACTCAGTTAACACTCATCTGACATCTGCCATTTCCTGGAAGAACCGGACCTTGATGTCCTTGGTCTAACCGAGACATGGATGACGGCCAGCGCTGTCTCGAGCTCTGACACTTTCCTCCCTGATGACAAGTTCCTCTCCATGCCCAGATCCAAACGTTCATGAGGGGGAGTATCCTTGATTCCTGTAGTAAATTGCTTTCCTTTGCAGGCCGACTCCTCTCACGAATGCCTTGTCTGCATGCATTCTCTCTTTCCTGGCCATTCTCTCACCGTGGCTATTTGCCTACCCCCTTCCTCTCTCAGTGGATGGACTTCTCCATCCTAGCCTCCTACCACTCAACTCCGTCTACTTGGAGAATTCAAAATGAACCTGTATGCTTCCTGACCTGGACTTTTACGAGATCTGCAACTCTTCATGTCTCTGGCCCTACACACTGCAGGGAATACTCAGGATTTTCTGATCTCAGACATCCCCCTATGTAACCCTCTCAACAATCCTCTCCCGTGGTGATCAAGTTCTCATCTCCAAAGAAGGCTAACTACCAGCTGTTCCTCCTCAGTGGAGTTCTCCCTTTCTGTCCCTGCTCTCTGCACCGTTTCGCGTTGCAAACACTCGCTTCCCTGCTCTCTGGTTTAGACGCTTTTCCTTCTTCCTTTCTGTGCCTGTTCTCTGCATCGTTTCGCGTTGCAGAAAACAACTCGCTTCCCAGCTCTCTGGTTTAGACGTGTGTTCCCTGCCTTCTCTCCTCTTCCCGCTGCCTTCAAATCAACAAATGAGCTTCAAAAGATACACGGTGCTCAGAATGCTTTATAACACCCATTATTCAAGATATCGCTGTAACCCGCTAGACGTATTGAAAAGTGCTAAAAACTAGCAAAATAGCTAGAAAATGTTCTTTCCTCGCGTTTTGGTAAATACGAATTCTGGTGGATTCCCATTTTGTACTCCGTGCATTTGTTCAGTCGAATCCTGATGTTTTTAACCACTCGTCACCCATACAAGGGGGGGATCAAAATCTACTGTTCACAGGCTGAATGTATACTGCTGAAATCGTCAATGCATTATCGGGTAAACCGACTGTTCTGGAAAGTGTATTTGCCATCTGTTATTCCAGTCAGCATGTTTTCATCGTCCCTTCTTGTTTCAAGGCTGCACTCCCGTGGTGATCACATTCTCCTCTCCAGAGCAGGCTAACTACCAGCTGCTCCTCCTCAGAGGCGTTCCACCTTTCTGTCCCTGCTCCCTGCACCGTTTCGCGTTGCATGTACTCGCTTCCCAGCTCTCTGGTTTAGATGTGTGTTCCCTGCCTTCTCTCCTCTTCCTACAGCCTTCCAATGAGCTCCACAAGATAGTGTTCAGAATGCTTTATAACCCCATTATTCAACATATAGCTGTAACCCGCTAGACGTATTGAAACGTGCTAAAAACTAGCAAAAATAGCTAGAAAATGTACTTCCCTCGCGTTTTTGTAAATGCGAATTCTGGTGGGTTCCCATGTTGTATGTACTGTGTCCGTGCGTTTGTGTCGAATCCTGAAGTTTTTAACCACTGTTCTCCCATACTAGGGAGGGGGGGTCAACATCTACTGCTGTTCACAGGCTGAATGTATACGGCTGAAATCTTCAAGGCATTATCAGCTTTCCTGACTGTTTTGGAACGTGTATTTGCCATCTGTTAATGCAGTCGCCCTTTGTTCATCGTTCCTTCTAGTTTACAGGCTGCACTCCCCTAGTGATCACATTCTTCTCTCCTATGCAGGCTAACTACCAGCTGCTCCTCCTCATAGGTGTTCATCCTTTCTGTCCCTGCTCCCTGCACCGTTTCGCGTTGCATGTACTCGCTTCCCAGCTCTCTGGTTGAGATGCGTGTTCCCTGCCTTCTCTCCTCTTGCTACAGCCTTCCAATTTGCTCCACAAGATACAGTGTTCAGAATGCTTTATAACACCCATTATTCAACATATAGCTGTAACCAGCTAGACGTATTGAAACGTGCTAAAAACTACCAAAAACAGCTAGAAAATGTACTTCCCTCGCGTTTTGGTAAATGCAGGGTACACGCGTCTAAACCAGAGAGCAGGCAAGCGAGCATTTCAGCAGTATAAATTCAGCCTGTGAACAACACATTTTGACCCTCCCTTGTATGGGAGAAGAGTGGTTCAAAAGACCAGGATTCGACTGAACAAACGCACGAACAGAGTACAAAATGGGAATCCACCAGAATTCGCATTTACCAAAACGCGAGGAAAGTACATTTTCTAGCTGTTTCTGCTCGTTTTTAGCACGTTTCAATACGTCTAGCGGGTTACAGCTATATGTTGAATAATGGGTGTTATAAAGCATTCTGAACACTGTATCTTGTGGAGCTCATTGGAAGGCTGTAGGAAGAGGAGAGAAGGCAGGGAACACGCATCTAAACCAGAGAGCTGGGAAGCGAGTACATGCAACGCGAAACGGTGCAGGGAGCAGGGACAGAAAGGATGAACGCCTATGAGGAGGAGCAGCTGGTAGTCAGCCTGCTCTGGAGAGGAGAATGTGATCACCAGGGGAGTGCAGCCTGTAAAGTAGAAGGGACGATGAACACAGGGCGACTGCATTAACAGATGGCAAATACACGTTCCAAAACAGTCAGGAAAGCTGATAATGCCTTGAAGATTTCAACCGTATACCTTCAGCCTGTGAACAGCAGTAGACGTTGACCCCCCCCTTGTATGGGAGAACAGTGGTTAAAAACTTCAGGATTCGACAACAAACGCAGGGACAGTACATACATGGGAAGCCATCAGAATTAGCATTTACAAAAACGCGAGGAAAGTACATTTTCTAGCTGTTTTTGCTAGTTTACAGCACGTTTCAATACGTCTAGCGGGTTACGGCTATATGTTGAATAATGGGTGTTATAGAGCATTCTGAGCACTGTGTATCTTTTGGAGCTCATTTTTTGATTTGAAGGCAGCGGGAAGAGGAGAGAAGGCAGGGAACACGCGTCTAAACCAGAGAGCTGGGAAGCGAGTACTTGCAACGCGAAAAGGGCAGAAAGGAAGAAGGCCTCTGAGAAGGAAAAGCGTCTAAACCAGAGAGCAGGGAAGCGAGTGTTTGCAACGCGCAGGGAGCAGGGACAGAAAGGGAGAACTCCTCTGAGGAGGAACAGCTGGCAGTTAGCCTTCTTTGGAGATGAGAACTTGATCACCACGGGAGAGGATTGTTGAGAGGGTTACAGAGGGGGAGGTCTGAGATCAGAAAATCCTGAGTATTCCCTGCAGTGTGTAGGGCCAGCGACATGAAGAGTTGCAGATCTCGTAAAAGTCCAGGTCAGGAAGCATACAGGTTCATGTTGAATTCTCCAAGTAGGCGGAGTTGAGTGGTAGGAGGCTAGGATGGAGAAGTCCATCCACTGAGAGAGGAAGGGGGTAGGCAAATAGCCACGGTGAGAGAATGGCCAGGAGAGAATGCATGCAGACAAGGCATTCGTGAGAGGAGTCGGCCTGCAAAGGAAAGCAATTTACTACAGGAATCAAGGATAAGCACTGAGATATCACATCTCATGCTATAGGAAGGGTCTCAGGATTGGAATGGGAAGGACTTAGATATCACATATGCTATAGGGAGGGTCTCAGTTTTGATATTAGAAGCATTGAGATATCACATCTCATGCTATCGGAAGTGTCTCAGGATTGGAATGGGAAGGAGCTGGATATCACATCTCATGCTAAAGGAAGGGTCTCAGGTTTGGAACGGGAAGGAGTTGGATATCACATCTCATGCTATAGGAAGGGTCTCAGGATTGGAATGGGAAGGACTTAGATATCACATATGCTATAGGGAGGGTCTCAGTTTTGATATTAGAAGCATTGAGATATCACATCTCATGCTATCGGAAGTGTCTCAGGATTGGAATGGGAAGGAGCTGGATATCACATCTCATGCTAAAGGAAGGGTCTCAGGTTTGGAACGGGAAGGAGTTGGATATCACATCTCATGTTATAGGAAGGGTCTCAGGTTTCGTATAAACATTGAGATATCACATCTCTGCTATCGGAAGTGTCTCAGGATTGGAATGGGAAGGAGTTGGATATCCCATCTCATGTTATAGGACGGGTCTCAGGTTTTTTATTAAAATCATTGAGATATTATATTGCATGCTGTAGGAAGGGTCTAAGGATTGGAATGGGAAGGACTTGGATATCACATCTCATGCTATAGATAGGCTCTCAGGTTTGGAAAGTGAAGGAGTTGGATATCACATTTCATGTTAGAGGAAGGATCTCAGGTTTGGTATTAGAGGCATTCAGATATCACATCTCAGGCTATAGGAAGGGTCTCAGGATTGGAATGGGAAGGAGTTGGATATCACATCTCATGCTATAGGAAGGGTCTTGAGATATCACATCTCATGCTATAGGAAGTGTCTCAGGATTGGAATGGGAAGGAGTTGTATATGACATCTCATGCCGTAGGGAGGGTCTCAGGTTTGGTATAAACATTGAGATATCACATCTCTGCTATCGATAGGGTCTCAGGATTGGAATGGAAAGGAGTTGGATATCCCATCTCATGTTATAGGAAGAGTCTCAGGTTTGGTATTAGAAGCATTGAGATATCACATCTCATGCTATAGGAAGTGTCTCAGGATTGGAATGGGAAGGACTTGGGTATCACATCTCATGCTATAGGGAGGGTCTCAAGTTTGATATTAGAAGCATTGAGATATCACATCTCATGCTATAGGAAGGGTCTCAGGATTGGAATGGGAAGGAGTTGGATATCACATCTCATGCTATAGGAAGGGTCTCAGGTTTGGTATAAGCAGTGAGATATCACATCTCATGCTATAGGAAGTGTCTCAGGATTGGAATGGGAAGGAGTTGGATATCACATCTCATGTTATAGGAAGGATCTCAGGTTTGGTATAAGCATTGAGATATCACATGTCTGCTATCGGAAGGGTCTAAGGTTTGGAAGGGGAAGGATTTGGATATCACATCTCATGTTATAGGACGGGTCTCAGGTTTGGTATTAGAAGCATTGAGATATCAAGTCTCATGGTATAGGAAGGGTCTCAGAATTGGAATGGGAAGGAGTTGGATATCACATCTCAAGCTATAGGAAGGGTCTCAGGATTAGAATGGGAAGGAGTTTGATATCACATCTCATGCCATAGTATGGGTCTCAGGTTTGGTAGAAGCATTGGGATATCAGATCTCATGCTATCGGAAGGGTATCGGGATTGGATTTGGAAGGAGTTGGATATCCCATCTCATGCTATAGGAAGGGTCTCAGGTTGGAATGGGAAGGAGTTGGATATCACATCTCATGTTATAGGAAGGGTCTCAGGATTGGAATGGGAAGGACTTGGATATCACATCTCATGCTATAGGAAGGCTCTCAGGTTTGCAAGGGGAAAGAGTTGGATATCACATTTCATGTTAGAGGTAGGATCTCAGGTTTGGTATTAGAAGTATTGAGATATCACATCTCATGCTATCAGAAGGATCTCAGGTTTGGTATAGAAGCATTGAGATATCATATCTTATGCTATCAGAAGAGTCTCAGGATTGGAATGGGAAGGAGTTGGATATCACATCTCATGCTAAAGGGAGGGTCTCAGGTTTGGAAGGGGAAGGATTTGGATATCACATCTCATGTTATAGGATGGATCTCAGGTTTGGTATTAGAAGTATTGAGATATCACATCTCATGTTATCGGAAGGATCTCAGGTTTGGTATTAGAAGTATTGAGATATCACCTCTCATGCTATAGGAAGGGTCTCAGGATTGGAATGGGAAGGAGTTGGATATCACATCTCATGCTAAAGGAAGGGTCTCAGGTTTGGTAGAAGCATTGAGATATCACATCTCATGCTATAGGAAGGGTCTCAGGATTGGAATGGGAAGGACTTAGATATCACATATCATGCTATAGGGAGGGTCTCAGTTTTGATATTAGAAGCATTGAGATATCACATCTCATGCTATCGGAAGTGTCTCAGGATTGGAATGGGAAGGAGCTGGATATCACATCTCATGCTAAAGGAAGGGTCTCAGGTTTGGAACGGGAAGGAGTTGGATATCACATCTCATGTTATAGGAAGGGTCTCAGGTTTGGTATAAACATTGAGATATCACATCTCTGCTATCGGAAGTGTCTCAGGATTGGAATGGGAAGGAGTTGGATATCCCATCTCATGTTATAGGACGGGTCTCAGGTTTTTTATTAGAATCATTGAGATATCATATTGCATGCTGTAGGAAGGGTCTAAGGATTGGAATGGGAAGGACTTGGATATCACATCTCATGCTATAGATAGGCTCTCAGGTTTGGAAAGTGAAGGAGTTGGATATCATATTTCATGTTAGAGGAAGGATCTCAGGTTTGGTATTAGAGGCATTCAGATATCACATCTCAGGCTATAGGAAGGGTCTCAGGATTGGAATGGGAAGGAGTTGGATATCACATCTCATGCTATAGGAAGGGTCTCAGGTTTGGTATAAGCATTGAGATCACATCTCATGCTATAGGAAGGGTCCAGGATTGGAATGGAAGGAGTTGGATATCACATCTCATGTTATAGGAAGGATCTCAGGTTTGGTATTAGAAGCATTGAGACATCACATCTCATGCTATCGGAAGGATCTCAGGTTTGGTATAGAAGCATTGAGATATCATATCTTATGCTATCAGAAGGGTCTCAGGATTGGAATGGGAAGGAGTTGAATATGACATCTCATGCCGTAGGAAGGGTCTCAGGTTTGGTATAAACATTGAGATATCACATCTCTGCTATCAAAAGGGTCTCAGGATTGGAATGGGAAGGAGTTGGATATCCCATCTCATGTTATAGGAAGAGTCTCAGGTTTGGTATTAGAAGCATTGAGATATCACATCTCATGCTATAGGAAGTGTCTCAGGATTGGAATGGGAAGGACTTGGATATCACATCTCATGCTATAGGTAGGGTCTCAAGTTTGATATTAGAAGCATTGAGATATCACATCTCATGCTATAGGAAGGGTCTGAGGATTGGAATGGGAAGGAGTTGGATATCACATCTCATGCTATGGGAAGGGTCTCAGGTTTGGTATAAGCAGTGAGATATCACATCTCATGCTATAGGAAGTGTCTCAGGATTGGAATGGGAAGGAGTTGGATATCACATCTCATGTTATAGGAAGGATCTCAGGTTTGGTATAAGCATTGAGATATCACATCTCTGCTATCGGAAGGGTCTCAGGATTGGAATGGGAAGGAGTTGGATATTCCCATCTCATGTTATAAGAAGGGTCTCAGGTTTGGTATTAGAAGCATTGAGATATCACAACTCATGCTATAGGAAGGGTCTCAGGATTGGAATGGGAAGGACTTGGATATCACATCTCATGCTATAGGGAGGGTCTCAAGTTTGATATTAGAAGCTTTGAGATATCACATCTCATGATATCGGAAGGGTCTCAGGATTGGAATGGGAAGGAGTTGGATATCACATCTCATGATAAAGGAAGGGTCTAAGGTTTGGAAGGGGAAGGATTTGGATATCACATCTCATGTTATATTACGGGTCTCAGGTTTGGTATTAGAAGCATTGAGATATCAAGTCTCATAGTATAGGAAGGGTCTCAGAATTGGAATGGGAAGGAGTTGGATATCACATCTCAAGCTATAGGAAGGGTCTCAGGATTGGAATGGGAAGGACTTGGATATCACATCTCATGCTATAGGAAGGCTCTCAGGTTTGGAAGGGGAAAGAGTTGGATATCACATTTCATGTTAGAGGTAGGATCTCAGGTTTGGTATTAGAGGCATTGAGATATCACATCTCATGCTATCAGAAGGGTCTCAGGAATGGAATGGGAAGGAGTTGGATATCACATCTCATGCTAAAGGGAGGGTCTCAGGTTTGGAAGGGGAAGGATTTGGATATCACATCTCATGTTATAGGAAGGATCTCAGGTTTGGTATTAGAAGCATTGAGATATCACATCTCATGCTATCGGAAGGATCTCAGGTTTGGTATTAGAAGCATTGAGATATCACATCTCATGCTATCAGAAGAGTCTCAGGATTGGAATAGGAAGGAGTTGGATATCACATCTCATGCTAAAGGGAGGGTCTCAGGTTTGGAAGGGGAAGGATTTGGATATCACATCTCATGTTATCGGAAGGATCTCACGTTTGGTATTAGAAGTATTGAGATATCATATCTCATGCTATAGGAAGGGTCTCAGGATTGGAATGGGAAGGAGTTGGATATCACATCTCATGCTATAGGGAGGGTCTCAGGATTGGAATGGGAAGGACTTAGATATCACATCATGCTATAGGGAGGGTCTCAGTTTTGATATTAGAAGCATTGAGATATCACATCTCATGCTATCGGAAGTGTCTCAGGATTGGAATGGGAAGGAGCTGGATATCACATCTCATGCTAAAGGAAGGGTCTCAGGTTTGGAACGGGAAGGATTTGGATATCACATCTCATGTTATAGGAAGGGTCTCAGGTTTGGTATAAGCATTGAGATATCACATCTCTGCTATCGGAAGAGTCTCAGGATTGGAATGGGAAGGAGTTGAATATCCCATCTCATGTTATAGGACGGGTCTCAGGTTTGTTATTAGAATCATTGAGATATCATATTGCATGCTGTAGGAAGGGTCTAAGGGTTGGAATGTGAAGGACTTGGATATCACATCTCATGCTATAGATAGGCTCTTAGGTTTGGAAAGGGAAGGAGTTGGATATCACATTTCATGTTAGAGGAAGGATCTCAGGTTTGGTATTAGAAGCATAGAGATATCACATCTCATGCTATAGGAAGGGTCTCAGGATTGGAATGGGAAGCAGTTGGATATCACATCTCATGCTATAGGAAGTGTCTCAGGATTGGAATGGGAAGGACTTGGGTATCACATCTCATGCTATAGGGAGGGTCTCAAGTTTGATATTAGAAGCATTGAGATATCACATTTCATGATATCGGAAGGGTCTCAAGATTGGAATGGGAAGGAGTTGGCTATCACATCTCATGATAAAGGAAGGGTCTAAGGTTTGGAAGGGGAAGGATTTGGATATCACATCTCATGTTATAGGACGGGTCTCAGGTTTGGTATTAGAAGCATTGAGATATCAAGTCTCATGGTATAGGAAGGGTCTCAGAATTGGGATGGGAAGGAGTTGGATATCACATCTCAAGCTATAGGAAGGGTCTCAGGATTAGAATGGGAAGGAGTTTGATATCACATCTCATGCCATAGTATGGGTCTCAGGTTTGGTAGAAGCATTGGGATATCAGATCTCATGCTATCGGAAGGGTATCGGGATTGGATTTGGAAGGAGTTGGATATCCCATCTCATGCTATAGGAAGGGTCTCAGGTTGGAATGGGAAGGAGTTGGATATCACATCTCATGTTATAGGAAGGGTCTCAGGATTGGAATGGGAAGGACTTGGATATCACATCTCATGCTATAGGAAGGCTCTCAGGTTTGCAAGGGGAAAGAGTTGGATATCAGATTTCATGTTAGAGGTAGGATCTCAGGTTTGGTATTAGAAGTATTGAGATATCACATCTCATGCTATCAGAAGGATCTCAGGTTTGGTAAAGAAGCATTGAGATATCATATCTTATGCTATCAGAAGAGTCTCAGGATTGGAATGGGAAGGAGTTGGATATCACATCTCATGCTAAAGGGAGGGTCTCAGGTTTGGAAGATAAGGATTTGGATATCACATCTCATGTTATAGGAAGGATCTCAGGTTTGGTATTAGAAGTATTGAGATATCACATCTCATGCTATCGGAAGGATCTCAGGTTTGGTATAGAAGCATTGAGATATCATATCTTATGCTATCAGAAGGGTCTCAGGATTGGAATGGGAAGGAGTTGGATATCACATCTCATGCTAAAGGAAGGGTCTCAGGTTTGGTAGAAGCATTGAGATATCACATCTCATGCTATAGGAAGGGTCTCAGGATTGGAATGGGAAGGACTTAGATATCACATATCATGCTATAGGGAGGGTCTCAGTTTTGATATTAGAAGCATTGAGATATCACATCATGCTATCGGAAGTGTCCCAGGATTGGAATGGGAAGGAGCTGGATATCACATCTCATGCTAATGGAAGGGTCTCAGGTTTGGAACGGGAAGGAGTTGGATATCACATCTCATGTTATAGGAAGGGTCTCAGGTTTGGTATAAACATTGAGATATCACATCTCTGCTATCGGAAGTGTCTCAGAATTGGAATGGGAAGGAGTTGGATATCCCATCTCATGTTATAGGATGGGTCTCAGGTTTTTTATTAGAATCATTGAGATATCATATTGCATGCTGTAGGAAGGGTCTAAGGATTGGAATGGGAAGGAGTTGGATATCACATCTCATGCTATAGGAAGGGTCTCAGGTTTGGTATAAGCAATTAGATATCACATCTCATGCTATAGGAAGGGTCCAGGATTGGAATGGAAGGAGTTGGATATCACATCTCATGTTATAGGAAGGATCTCAGGTTTGGTATTAGAAGCATTGAGACATCACATCTCATGCTATAGGAAGGGTCTCATGATTGGAATGGGAAGGAGTTGGATATCACATCTCATGCTATAGGAAGGGTCTCAGGATTGGAATGGGAAGGAGTTGAATATGACATCTCATGCCGTAGGAAGGGTCTCAGGTTTGGTATAAACATTGAGATATCACATCTCTGCTATCGAAAGGGTCTCAGGATTGGAATGGAAAGGAGTTGGATATCCCATCTCATGTTATAGGAAGAGTCTCAGGTTTGGTATTAGAAGCATTGAGATATCACATCTCATGCTATAGGAAGTGTCTCAGGATTGGAATGGGAAGGACTTGGGTATCACATCTCATGCTATAGGGAGGGTCTCAAGTTTGATATTAGAAGCATTGAGATATCACATCTCATGCTATAGGAAGGGTCTCAGGATTGGAATGGGAAGGAGTTGGATATCACATCTCATGCTATAGGAAGGGTCTCAGGTTTGGTATAAGCAGTGAGATATCACATCTCATGCTATAGGAAGTGTCTCAGGATTGGAATGGGAAGGAGTTGGATATCACATCTCATGTTATAGGAAGGATCTCAGGTTTGGTATAAGCATTGAGATATCACATCTCTGCTATCGGAAGGGTCTAAGGTTTGGAAGGGGAAGGATTTGGATATCACATCTCATGTTATAGGACGGGTCTCAGGTTTGGTATTAGAAGCATTGAGATATCAAGTCTCATGGTATAGGAAGGGTCTCAGAATTGGAATGGGAAGGAGTTGGATATCACATCTCAAGCTATAGGAAGGGTCTCAGGATTAGAATGGGAAGGAGTTTGATATCACATCTCATGCCATAGTATGGGTCTCAGGTTTGGTAGAAGCATTGGGATATCAGATCTCATGCTATCGGAAGGGTATCGGGATTGGATTTGGAAGGAGTTGGATATCCCATCTCATGCTATAGGAAGGGTCTCAGGTTGGAATGGGAAGGAGTTGGATATCACATCTCATGTTATAGGAAGGGTCTCAGGATTGGAATGGGAAGGACTTGGATATCACATCTCATGCTATAGGAAGGCTCTCAGGTTTGCAAGGGGAAAGAGTTGGATATCACATTTCATGTTAGAGGTAGGATCTCAGGTTTGGTATTAGAAGTATTGAGATATCACATCTCATGCTATCAGAAGGATCTCAGGTTTGGTATAGAAGCATTGAGATATCATATCTTATGCTATCAGAAGAGTCTCAGGATTGGAATGGGAAGGAGTTGGATATCACATCTCATGCTAAAGGGAGGGTCTCAGGTTTGGAAGATAAGGATTTGGATATCACATCTCATGTTATAGGAAGGATCTCAGGTTTGGTATTAGAAGTATTGAGATATCACATCTCATGTTATCGGAAGGATCTCAGGTTTGGTATTAGAAGTATTGAGATATCACCTCTCATGCTATAGGAAGGGTCTCAGGATTGGAATGGGAAGGAGTTGGATATCACATCTCATGCTAAAGGAAGGGTCTCAGGTTTGGTAGAAGCATTGAGATATCACATCTCATGCTATAGGAAGGGTCTCAGGATTGGAATGGGAAGGACTTAGATATCACATATCATGCTATAGGGAGGGTCTCAGTTTTGATATTAGAAGCATTGAGATATCACATCTCATGCTATCGGAAGTGTCTCAGGATTGGAATGGGAAGGAGCTGGATATCACATCTCATGCTAAAGGAAGGGTCTCAGGTTTGGAACGGGAAGGAGTTGGATATCACATCTCATGTTATAGGAAGGGTCTCAGGTTTGGTATAAACATTGAGATATCACATCTCTGCTATCGGAAGTGTCTCAGGATTGGAATGGGAAGGAGTTGGATATCCCATCTCATGTTATAGGACGGGTCTCAGGTTTTTTATTAGAATCATTGAGATATCATATTGCATGCTGTAGGAAGGGTCTAAGGATTGGAATGGGAAGGACTTGGATATCACATCTCATGCTATAGATAGGCTCTCAGGTTTGGAAAGTGAAGGAGTTGGATATCATATTTCATGTTAGAGGAAGGATCTCAGGTTTGGTATTAGAGGCATTCAGATATCACATCTCAGGCTATAGGAAGGGTCTCAGGATTGGAATGGGAAGGAGTTGGATATCACATCTCATGCTATAGGAAGGGTCTCAGGTTTGGTATAAGCATTGAGATCACATCTCATGCTATAGGAAGGGTCCAGGATTGGAATGGAAGGAGTTGGATATCACATCTCATGTTATAGGAAGGATCTCAGGTTTGGTATTAGAAGCATTGAGACATCACATCTCATGCTATCGGAAGGATCTCAGGTTTGGTATAGAAGCATTGAGATATCATATCTTATGCTATCAGAAGGGTCTCAGGATTGGAATGGGAAGGAGTTGAATATGACATCTCATGCCGTAGGAAGGGTCTCAGGTTTGGTATAAACATTGAGATATCACATCTCTGCTATCAAAAGGGTCTCAGGATTGGAATGGGAAGGAGTTGGATATCCCATCTCATGTTATAGGAAGAGTCTCAGGTTTGGTATTAGAAGCATTGAGATATCACATCTCATGCTATAGGAAGTGTCTCAGGATTGGAATGGGAAGGACTTGGATATCACATCTCATGCTATAGGTAGGGTCTCAAGTTTGATATTAGAAGCATTGAGATATCACATCTCATGCTATAGGAAGGGTCTGAGGATTGGAATGGGAAGGAGTTGGATATCACATCTCATGCTATGGGAAGGGTCTCAGGTTTGGTATAAGCAGTGAGATATCACATCTCATGCTATAGGAAGTGTCTCAGGATTGGAATGGGAAGGAGTTGGATATCACATCTCATGTTATAGGAAGGATCTCAGGTTTGGTATAAGCATTGAGATATCACATCTCTGCTATCGGAAGGGTCTCAGGATTGGAATGGGAAGGAGTTGGATATTCCCATCTCATGTTATAAGAAGGGTCTCAGGTTTGGTATTAGAAGCATTGAGATATCACAACTCATGCTATAGGAAGGGTCTCAGGATTGGAATGGGAAGGACTTGGATATCACATCTCATGCTATAGGGAGGGTCTCAAGTTTGATATTAGAAGCTTTGAGATATCACATCTCATGATATCGGAAGGGTCTCAGGATTGGAATGGGAAGGAGTTGGATATCACATCTCATGATAAAGGAAGGGTCTAAGGTTTGGAAGGGGAAGGATTTGGATATCACATCTCATGTTATATTACGGGTCTCAGGTTTGGTATTAGAAGCATTGAGATATCAAGTCTCATAGTATAGGAAGGGTCTCAGAATTGGAATGGGAAGGAGTTGGATATCACATCTCAAGCTATAGGAAGGGTCTCAGGATTGGAATGGGAAGGACTTGGATATCACATCTCATGCTATAGGAAGGCTCTCAGGTTTGGAAGGGGAAAGAGTTGGATATCACATTTCATGTTAGAGGTAGGATCTCAGGTTTGGTATTAGAGGCATTGAGATATCACATCTCATGCTATCAGAAGGGTCTCAGGAATGGAATGGGAAGGAGTTGGATATCACATCTCATGCTAAAGGGAGGGTCTCAGGTTTGGAAGGGGAAGGATTTGGATATCACATCTCATGTTATAGGAAGGATCTCAGGTTTGGTATTAGAAGCATTGAGATATCACATCTCATGCTATCGGAAGGATCTCAGGTTTGGTATTAGAAGCATTGAGATATCACATCTCATGCTATCAGAAGAGTCTCAGGATTGGAATAGGAAGGAGTTGGATATCACATCTCATGCTAAAGGGAGGGTCTCAGGTTTGGAAGGGGAAGGATTTGGATATCACATCTCATGTTATCGGAAGGATCTCACGTTTGGTATTAGAAGTATTGAGATATCATATCTCATGCTATAGGAAGGGTCTCAGGATTGGAATGGGAAGGAGTTGGATATCACATCTCATGCTATAGGGAGGGTCTCAGGATTGGAATGGGAAGGACTTAGATATCACATATCATGCTATAGGGAGGGTCTCAGTTTTGATATTAGAAGCATTGAGATATCACATCTCATGCTATCGGAAGTGTCTCAGGATTGGAATGGGAAGGAGCTGGATATCACATCTCATGCTAAAGGAAGGGTCTCAGGTTTGGAACGGGAAGGATTTGGATATCACATCTCATGTTATAGGAAGGGTCTCAGGTTTGGTATAAGCATTGAGATATCACATCTCTGCTATCGGAAGAGTCTCAGGATTGGAATGGGAAGGAGTTGAATATCCCATCTCATGTTATAGGACGGGTCTCAGGTTTGTTATTAGAATCATTGAGATATCATATTGCATGCTGTAGGAAGGGTCTAAGGGTTGGAATGTGAAGGACTTGGATATCACATCTCATGCTATAGATAGGCTCTTAGGTTTGGAAAGGGAAGGAGTTGGATATCACATTTCATGTTAGAGGAAGGATCTCAGGTTTGGTATTAGAAGCATAGAGATATCACATCTCATGCTATAGGAAGGGTCTCAGGATTGGAATGGGAAGCAGTTGGATATCACATCTCATGCTATAGGAAGTGTCTCAGGATTGGAATGGGAAGGACTTGGGTATCACATCTCATGCTATAGGGAGGGTCTCAAGTTTGATATTAGAAGCATTGAGATATCACATTTCATGATATCGGAAGGGTCTCAAGATTGGAATGGGAAGGAGTTGGCTATCACATCTCATGATAAAGGAAGGGTCTAAGGTTTGGAAGGGGAAGGATTTGGATATCACATCTCATGTTATAGGACGGGTCTCAGGTTTGGTATTAGAAGCATTGAGATATCAAGTCTCATGGTATAGGAAGGGTCTCAGAATTGGGATGGGAAGGAGTTGGATATCACATCTCAAGCTATAGGAAGGGTCTCAGGATTAGAATGGGAAGGAGTTTGATATCACATCTCATGCCATAGTATGGGTCTCAGGTTTGGTAGAAGCATTGGGATATCAGATCTCATGCTATCGGAAGGGTATCGGGATTGGATTTGGAAGGAGTTGGATATCCCATCTCATGCTATAGGAAGGGTCTCAGGTTGGAATGGGAAGGAGTTGGATATCACATCTCATGTTATAGGAAGGGTCTCAGGATTGGAATGGGAAGGACTTGGATATCACATCTCATGCTATAGGAAGGCTCTCAGGTTTGCAAGGGGAAAGAGTTGGATATCAGATTTCATGTTAGAGGTAGGATCTCAGGTTTGGTATTAGAAGTATTGAGATATCACATCTCATGCTATCAGAAGGATCTCAGGTTTGGTAAAGAAGCATTGAGATATCATATCTTATGCTATCAGAAGAGTCTCAGGATTGGAATGGGAAGGAGTTGGATATCACATCTCATGCTAAAGGGAGGGTCTCAGGTTTGGAAGATAAGGATTTGGATATCACATCTCATGTTATAGGAAGGATCTCAGGTTTGGTATTAGAAGTATTGAGATATCACATCTCATGCTATCGGAAGGATCTCAGGTTTGGTATAGAAGCATTGAGATATCATATCTTATGCTATCAGAAGGGTCTCAGGATTGGAATGGGAAGGAGTTGGATATCACATCTCATGCTAAAGGGAGGGTCTCAGGTTTGGAAGGGGAAGGATTTGGATATCACATCTCATGTTATAGGATGGATCCCAGGTTTGGTATTAGAAGTATTGAGATATCACATCTCATGTTATCGGAAGGATCTCAGGTTTGGTATTAGAAGTATTGAGATATCACCTCTCATGCTATAGGAAGGGTCTCAGGATTGGAATGGGAAGGAGTTGGATATCACATCTCATGCTAAAGGAAGGGTCTCAGGTTTGGTAGAAGCATTGAGATATCACATCTCATGCTATAGGAAGGGTCTCAGGATTGGAATGGGAAGGACTTAGATATCACATATCATGCTATAGGGAGGGTCTCAGTTTTGATATTAGAAGCATTGAGATATCACATCATGCTATCGGAAGTGTCCCAGGATTGGAATGGGAAGGAGCTGGATATCACATCTCATGCTAATGGAAGGGTCTCAGGTTTGGAACGGGAAGGAGTTGGATATCACATCTCATGTTATAGGAAGGGTCTCAGGTTTGGTATAAACATTGAGATATCACATCTCTGCTATCGGAAGTGTCTCAGAATTGGAATGGGAAGGAGTTGGATATCCCATCTCATGTTATAGGATGGGTCTCAGGTTTTTTATTAGAATCATTGAGATATCATATTGCATGCTGTAGGAAGGGTCTAAGGATTGGAATGGGAAGGACTTGGATATCACATCTCATGCTATAGATAGGCTCTCAGGTTTGGAAAGTGAAGGAGTTGGATATCACATTTCATGTTAGAGGAAGGATCTCAGGTTTGGTATTAGAGGCATTGAGATATCACATCTCAGGCTATAGGAAGGGTCTCAGGATTGGAATGGGAAGGAGTTGGATATCACATCTCATGCTATAGGAAGGGTCTCAGGTTTGGTATAAGCAATTAGATATCACATCTCATGCTATAGGAAGGGTCCAGGATTGGAATGGAAGGAGTTGGATATCACATCTCATGTTATAGGAAGGATCTCAGGTTTGGTATTAGAAGCATTGAGACATCACATCTCATGCTATAGGAAGGGTCTCATGATTGGAATGGGAAGGAGTTGGATATCACATCTCATGCTATAGGAAGGGTCTCAGGATTGGAATGGGAAGGAGTTGAATATGACATCTCATGCCGTAGGAAGGGTCTCAGGTTTGGTATAAACATTGAGATATCACATCTCTGCTATCGAAAGGGTCTCAGGATTGGAATGGAAAGGAGTTGGATATCCCATCTCATGTTATAGGAAGAGTCTCAGGTTTGGTATTAGAAGCATTGAGATATCACATCTCATGCTATAGGAAGTGTCTCAGGATTGGAATGGGAAGGACTTGGGTATCACATCTCATGCTATAGGGAGGGTCTCAAGTTTGATATTAGAAGCATTGAGATATCACATCTCATGCTATAGGAAGGGTCTCAGGATTGGAATGGGAAGGAGTTGGATATCACATCTCATGCTATAGGAAGGGTCTCAGGTTTGGTATAAGCAGTGAGATATCACATCTCATGCTATAGGAAGTGTCTCAGGATTGGAATGGGAAGGAGTTGGATATCACATCTCATGTTATAGGAAGGATCTCAGGTTTGGTATAAGCATTGAGATATCACATCTCTGCTATCGGAAGGGTCTAAGGTTTGGAAGGGGAAGGATTTGGATATCACATCTCATGTTATAGGACGGGTCTCAGGTTTGGTATTAGAAGCATTGAGATATCAAGTCTCATGGTATAGGAAGGGTCTCAGAATTGGAATGGGAAGGAGTTGGATATCACATCTCAAGCTATAGGAAGGGTCTCAGGATTAGAATGGGAAGGAGTTTGATATCACATCTCATGCCATAGTATGGGTCTCAGGTTTGGTAGAAGCATTGGGATATCAGATCTCATGCTATCGGAAGGGTATCGGGATTGGATTTGGAAGGAGTTGGATATCCCATCTCATGCTATAGGAAGGGTCTCAGGTTGGAATGGGAAGGAGTTGGATATCACATCTCATGTTATAGGAAGGGTCTCAGGATTGGAATGGGAAGGACTTGGATATCACATCTCATGCTATAGGAAGGCTCTCAGGTTTGCAAGGGGAAAGAGTTGGATATCACATTTCATGTTAGAGGTAGGATCTCAGGTTTGGTATTAGAAGTATTGAGATATCACATCTCATGCTATCAGAAGGATCTCAGGTTTGGTATAGAAGCATTGAGATATCATATCTTATGCTATCAGAAGAGTCTCAGGATTGGAATGGGAAGGAGTTGGATATGACATCTCATGCTAAAGGGAGGGTCTCAGGTTTGGAAGATAAGGATTTGGATATCACATCTCATGTTATAGGAAGGATCTCAGGTTTGGTATTAGAAGTATTGAGATATCACATCTCATGCTATCGGAAGGATCTCAGGTTTGGTATAGAAGCATTGAGATATCATATCTTATGCTATCAGATGGGTCTCAGGATTGGAATGGGAAGGAGTTGAATATGACATCTCATGCCGTAGGAAGGGTCTCAGGTTTGGTATAAACATTGAGATATCACAACTCTGCTATCAAAAGGGTCTCAGGATTGGAATGGGAAGGAGTTGGATATCCCATCTCATGTTATAGGAAGAGTCTCAGGTTTGGTATAAGCAGTGAGATATCACATCTCATGCTATAGGAAGTGTCTCAGGATTGGAATGGGAAGGAGTTGGATATCACATCTCATGTTATAGGAAGGATCTCAGGTTTGGTATAAGCATTGAGATATCACATCTCTGCTATCGGAAGGGTCTAAGGTTTGGAAGGGGAAGGATTTGGATATCACATCTCATGTTATAGGACGGGTCTCAGGTTTGGTATTAGAAGCATTGAGATATCAAGTCTCATGGTATAGGAAGGGTCTCAGAATTGGAATGGGAAGGAGTTGGATATCACATCTCAAGCTATAGGAAGGGTCTCAGGATTAGAATGGGAAGGAGTTTGATATCACATCTCATGCCATAGTATGGGTCTCAGGTTTGGTAGAAGCATTGGGATATCAGATCTCATGCTATCGGAAGGGTATCGGGATTGGATTTGGAAGGAGTTGGATATCCCATCTCATGCTATAGGAAGGGTCTCAGGTTGGAATGGGAAGGAGTTGGATATCACATCTCATGTTATAGGAAGGGTCTCAGGATTGGAATGGGAAGGACTTGGATATCACATCTCATGCTATAGGAAGGCTCTCAGGTTTGCAAGGGGAAAGAGTTGGATATCACATTTCATGTTAGAGGTAGGATCTCAGGTTTGGTATTAGAAGTATTGAGATATCACATCTCATGCTATCAGAAGGATCTCAGGTTTGGTATAGAAGCATTGAGATATCATATCTTATGCTATCAGAAGAGTCTCAGGATTGGAATGGGAAGGAGTTGGATATGACATCTCATGCTAAAGGGAGGGTCTCAGGTTTGGAAGATAAGGATTTGGATATCACATCTCATGTTATAGGAAGGATCTCAGGTTTGGTATTAGAAGTATTGAGATATCACATCTCATGCTATCGGAAGGATCTCAGGTTTGGTATAGAAGCATTGAGATATCATATCTTATGCTATCAGATGGGTCTCAGGATTGGAATGGGAAGGAGTTGAATATGACATCTCATGCCGTAGGAAGGGTCTCAGGTTTGGTATAAACATTGAGATATCACAACTCTGCTATCAAAAGGGTCTCAGGATTGGAATGGGAAGGAGTTGGATATCCCATCTCATGTTATAGGAAGAGTCTCAGGTTTGGTATTAGAAGCATTGAGATATCACATCTCATGCTATAGGAAGTGTCTCAGGATTGGAATGGGAAGGACTTGGATATCACATCTCATGCTATAGGTAGGGTCTCAAGTTTGATATTAGAAGCATTGAGATATCACATCTCATGCTATAGGAAGGGTCTGAGGATTGGAATGGGAAGGAGTTGGATATCACATCTCATGCTATGGGAAGGGTCTCAGGTTTGGTATAAGCAGTGAGATATCACATCTCATGCTATAGGAAGTGTCTCAGGATTGGAATGGGAAGGAGTTGGATATCACATCTCATGTTATAGGAAGGATCTCAGGTTTGGTATAAGCATTGAGATATCACATCTCTGCTATCGGAAGGGTCTCAGGATTGGAATGGGAAGGAGTTGGATATTCCCATCTCATGTTATAAGAAGGGTCTCAGGTTTGGTATTAGAAGCATTGAGATATCACAACTCATGCTATAGGAAGGGTCTCAGGATTGGAATGGGAAGGACTTGGATATCACATCTCATGCTATAGGGAGGGTCTCAAGTTTGATATTAGAAGCTTTGAGATATCACATCTCATGATATCGGAAGGGTCTCAGGATTGGAATGGGAAGGAGTTGGATATCACATCTCATGATAAAGGAAGGGTCTAAGGTTTGGAAGGGGAAGGATTTGGATATCACATCTCATGTTATATTACGGGTCTCAGGTTTGGTATTAGAAGCATTGAGATATCAAGTCTCATAGTATAGGAAGGGTCTCAGAATTGGAATGGGAAGGAGTTGGATATCACATCTCAAGCTATAGGAAGGGTCTCAGGATTGGAATGGGAAGGACTTGGATATCACATCTCATGCTATAGGAAGGCTCTCAGGTTTGGAAGGGGAAAGAGTTGGATATCACATTTCATGTTAGAGGTAGGATCTCAGGTTTGGTATTAGAGGCATTGAGATATCACATCTCATGCTATCAGAAGGGTCTCAGGAATGGAATGGGAAGGAGTTGGATATCACATCTCATGCTAAAGGGAGGGTCTCAGGTTTGGAAGGGGAAGGATTTGGATATCACATCTCATGTTATAAGAAGGATCTCAGGTTTGGTATTAGAAGCATTGAGATATCACATCTCATGCTATCGGAAGGATCTCAGGTTTGGTATTAGAAGCATTGAGATATCACATCTCATGCTATCAGAAGAGTCTCAGGATTGGAATAGGAAGGAGTTGGATATCACATCTCATGCTAAAGGGAGGGTCTCAGGTTTGGAAGGGGAAGGATTTGGATATCACATCTCATGTTATCGGAAGGATCTCACGTTTGGTATTAGAAGTATTGAGATATCATATCTCATGCTATAGGAAGGGTCTCAGGATTGGAATGGGAAGGAGTTGGATATCACATCTCATGCTATAGGGAGGGTCTCAGGATTGGAATGGGAAGGACTTAGATATCACAAATCATGCTATAGGGAGGGTCTCAGTTTTGATATTAGAAGCATTGAGATATCACATCTCATGCTATCGGAAGTGTCTCAGGATTGGAATGGGAAGGAGCTGGATATCACATCTCATGCTAAAGGAAGGGTCTCAGGTTGGAACGGGAAGGATTTGGATATCACATCTCATGTTATAGGAAGGGTCTCAGGTTTGGTATAAGCATTGAGATATCACATCTCTGCTATCGGAAGAGTCTCAGGATTGGAATGGGAAGGAGTTGAATATCCCATCTCATGTTATAGGACGGGTCTCAGGTTTGTTATTAGAATCATTGAGATATCATATTGCATGCTGTAGGAAGGGTCTAAGGGTTGGAATGTGAAGGACTTGGATATCACATCTCATGCTATAGATAGGCTCTTAGGTTTGGAAAGGGAAGGAGTTGGATATCACATTTCATGTTAGAGGAAGGATCTCAGGTTTGGTATTAGAAGCATAGAGATATCACATCTCATGCTATAGGAAGGGTCTCAGGATTGGAATGGGAAGCAGTTGGATATCACATCTCATGCTATAGGAAGTGTCTCAGGATTGGAATGGGAAGGACTTGGGTATCACATCTCATGCTATAGGGAGGGTCTCAAGTTTGATATTAGAAGCATTGAGATATCACATCTCATGCTATAGGATGGGTCTCAGGATTGGAATGGGAAGGAGTTGGATATCACATCTCATGCTATAGGAAGGGTCTCAGGTTTGGTATAAGCAGTGAGATATCACATCTCATGCTATAGGAAGTGTCTCAGGATTGGAATGGGAAGGAGTTGGATATCACATCTCATGTTATAGGAAGGATCTCAGGTTTGGTATAAGCATTGAGATATCACATCTGTGCTATCGGAAGGGTCTCAGGATTGGAATGGGAAGGAGTTGGATATTCCCATCTCATGTTATAGGGAGGGTCTCAAGTTTGATATTAGAAGCATTGAGATATCACATTTCATGATATCGGAAGGGTCTCAAGATTGGAATGGGAAGGAGTTGGCTATCACATCTCATGATAAAGGAAGGGTCTAAGGTTTGGAAGGGGAAGGACTTGGATATCACATCTCATGTTATAGGACGGGTCTCAGGTTTGGTATTAGAAGCATTGAGATATCACATCTCATGATAAAGGAAGGGTCTCAGAATTGGAATGGGAAGGAGTTGGATATCACATCTCAAGCTATAGGAAGGGTCTCAGGATTAGAATGGGAAGGAGTTTGATATCACATCTCATGCCATAGTATGGGTCTCAGGTTTGGTAGAAGCATTGGGATATCAGATCTCATGCTATCGGAAGGGTATCGGGATTGGATTTGGAAGGAGTTGGATATCCCATCTCATGCTATAGGAAGGGTCTCAGGTTGGAATGGGAAGGAGTTGGATATCACATCTCATGTTATAGGAAGGGTCTCAGGATTGGAATGGGAAGGACTTGGATATCACATCTCATGCTATAGGAAGGCTCTCAGGTTTGCAAGGGGAAAGAGTTGGATATCACATTTCATGTTAGAGGTAGGATCTCAGGTTTGGTATTAGAAGTATTGAGATATCACATCTCATGCTATCAGAAGGATCTCAGGTTTGGTATAGAAGCATTGAGATGTCATATCTTATGCTATCAGAAGAGTCTCAGGATTGGAATGGGAAGGAGTTGGATATCACATCTCATGCTAAAGGGAGGGTCTCAGGTTTGGAAGATAAGGATTTGGATATCACATCTCATGTTATAGGAAGGATCTCAGGTTTGGTATTAGAAGTATTGAGATATCACATCTCATGCTATCGGAAGGATCTCAGGTTTGGAATGGGAAGGAGTTGGATATCACATCTCATGCTAAAGGGAGGGTCTCAGGTTTGGAAGGGGAAGGATTTGGATATCACATCTCATGTTATAGGATGGATCCCAGGTTTGGTATTAGAAGTATTGAGATATCACATCTCATGTTATCGGAAGGATCTCAGGTTTGGTATTAGAAGTATTGAGATATCACCTCTCATGCTATAGGAAGGGTCTCAGGATTGGAATGGGAAGGAGTTGGATATCACATCTCATGCTAAAGGAAGGGTCTCAGGTTTGGTAGAAGCATTGAGATATCACATCTCATGCTATAGGAAGGGTCTCAGGATTGGAATGGGAAGGACTTAGATATCACATATCATGCTATAGGGAGGGTCTCAGTTTTGATATTAGAAGCATTGAGATATCACATCTCATGCTATCGGAAGTGTCTCAGGATTGGAATGGGAAGGAGCTGGATATCACATCTCATGCTAAAGGAAGGGTCTCAGGTTTGGAACGGGAAGGAGTTGGATATCACATCTCATGTTATAGGAAGGGTCTCAGGTTTGGTATAAACATTGAGATATCACATCTCTGCTATCGGAAGTGTCTCAGAATTGGAATGGGAAGGAGTTGGATATCCCATCTCATGTTATAGGACGGGTCTCAGGTTTTTTATTAGAATCATTGAGATATCACATCTCATGCTATAGGAAGGGTCTCAGGTTTGGTATAAGCATTGAGATATCACATCTCATGCTATAGGACGGGTCTCAGGATTGGAATGGAAGGAGTTGGATATCACATCTCATGTTATAGGAAGGATCTCAGGTTTGGTATTAGAAGCATTGAGACATGATATGATATGATATGGTATTTGTAACGCGCCTATACACAAGTGTTTCAAGGCGCGACGAGGCAGGGAGGGAGGGAAACAAGGGGAAGACAGACAAACGATCCTACTAGGCCAGGTGTCATTCAGATCGTGCAAGTGCAGAGGTAAGGGGAAAAGGAGAAAGTGCAGGGGGAGGAGGTGGGGGGGGAAAGTGCAGTACAAGGTAAGTAGCGTAATAAAATAATAAATAAAAGGGCCAGCTGGTGGCAAGTGCGAGGTAAGTGCAGAGCAAGTGCTGGGAAGGGGGCTGTAGGGATGCAGTGACAGTCCCACAGTGCAGGAGGAGCCAGGGAGGCAGTGCAAGTGGAGAGTGGCTGGGCCCTGGACCGAGGTCACAGAGTGGCCCAGATGCAGGTTTAGTGCAGACATCACATCTCATGCTATAGGAAGGGTCTCAGGGTTGGAATGGGAAGGAGTTGGATATCACATCTCATCCAATAGGAAGGGTCTCAGGTTTGGAATAGGAAGGAATTGGATATCACATCTCATGTTATAGGAAGGATCTCAGGTTTGGTATTAGAAGCATTGAGATATCACATCTCATGCTATAGGAAAGGTCTCAGGATTGGAATGTGAAGGATTTGGATATCACATCTCATGCTAAAGGAAGGGTCTCAGGTTTGGTAGAAGCATTGAGATATCACGTCTCTGCTATCGGAAGGGTCTCAGGATTGGATTGGGAAGGAGTTGGATATCCCTTCTCATGCTATAGGAAGGGTCTCAGGATTTGAATGGCAAGGAGTTGGATATCACATCTCATGCCATAGGAAGGGTCTCAGGTTTGGTATAAGCATTGAGATATCACATCTCTGCTATCGGAAGGGTCTCAGGATTGGATTGGGAAGGAGTTGGATATCCCTTCTCATGCTATAGGAAGTGTCTCAGGTTGGAATGGGAAGGAGTTGGATATCACATCTCATGCTATAGGAAGGGTCTCAGGATTGGAATGGGAAGGATTTGGATATCACATCTCTTGCTATAGGAAGGGTCTCAGGATTGGAATGGGTAGGAGTTGGATATTACTTTCTTGCTATAGGAAGGGTCTCATGTTTGGAATGGGAAGGAGTTGGATATCACATATGCTATAGTTAGTGTCTCAGGTTTGGAACGGGAAGGAGTTGGATATCACATCTCATGTTATAGGAAGGATCTCAGGTTTGGTATTAGAAGCATTGAGATATCACATCTCATGCTATAGGAAGGGTCTCAGGATTGGAATGGAAGGAGTTGGATATCACATCTCATGTTATAGGAAGGATCTCAGGTTTGGTATTAGAAGCATTGAGACATCACATCTCATGCTATAGGAAGGGTCTCAGGGTTGGAATGGGAAGGAGTTGGATATCACATCTCATCCAATAGGAAGGGTCTCAGGTTTGGAATAGGAAGGAATTGGATATCACATCTCATGTTATAGGAAGGATCTCAGGTTTGGTATTAGAAGCATTGAGATATCACATCTCATGCTATAGGAAGGGTCTCAGGATTGGAATGGGAAGCAGTTGGATATCACATCTCATGCTATAGGAAGGGTCTCAGGTTTGGTATAAGCATTGAGATATCACATCTCATGCTATAGGACGGGTCTCAGGATTGGAATGGAAGGAGTTGGATATCACATCTCATGTTATAGGAAGGATCTCAGGTTTGGTATTAGAAGCATTGAGACATCACATCTCATGCTATAGGAAGGGTCTCAGGGTTGGAATGGGAAGGAGTTGGATATCACATCTCATCCAATAGGAAGGGTCTCAGGTTTGGAATAGGAAGGAATTGGATATCACATCTCATGTTATAGGAAGGATCTCAGGTTTGGTATTAGAAGCATTGAGATATCACATCTCATGCTGTAGGAAGGGTCTCAGGATTGGAATGTGAAGGATTTGGATATCACATCTCATGCTAAAGGAAGGGTCTCAGGTTTGGTAGAAGCATTGAGATATCACGTCTCTGCTATCGGAAGGGTCTCAGGATTGGATTGGGAAGGAGTTGGATATCCCTTCTCATGCTATAGGAAGGGTCTCAGGATTTGAATGGCAAGGAGTTGGATATCACATCTCATGCCATAGGAAGGGTCTCAGGTTTGGTATAAGCATTGAGATATCACATCTCTGCTATCGGAAGGATCTCAGGATTGGATTGGGAAGGAGTTGGATATCCCTTCTCATGCTATAGGAAGTGTCTCAGGTTGGAATGGGAAGGAGTTGGATATCACATCTCATGTTATAGGAAGGGTCTCAGGATTGGAATGGGAAGGATTTGGATATCACATCTCTTGCTATAGGAAGGGTCTCAGGATTGGAATGGGTAGGAGTTGGATATTACTTTCTTGCTATAGGAAGGGTCTCATGTTTGGAATGGGAAGGAGTTGGATATCACATATGCTATAGTTAGTGTCTCAGGTTTGGAACGGGAAGGAGTTGGATATCACATCTCATGTTATAGGAAGGGTCTCAGGTTTGGTATAAGCATTGAGATATCACATCTCTGCTATCGGAAGCGGCTCAGGATTGGAATGGGAAGGAGTTGGATATCCCATCTCATGTTATAGGAAGAGTCTCTGGTTTGGTAATAGAATCATTGCGATATCACATCGCATGCTGTAGGAAGGGTCTAAGGATTGGAATGGGATGGACTTGGATATCACATCTCATGCTATAGGTAGGCTCTCAGGTTTGGTATAAGCATTGAGATATCACATCTCATGCTATAGGAAGGGTCTCAGGATTGGAATAGGAAGGAATTGGATATCACATCTCATGCTATAGGAAGGGTCTCAGATTTGGTATAAGCATTGAGATATCACATCTCATGCTAAAGGAAGGGTCTCAGGATTGGAATGGGAAGGAGTTGTATATCACATCTCAGGCCATAGGAAGGTTCTCAGGTTTGGTATAAGCATTGAGATATCACATCTCTGCTATCGGAAAGGTCTCAGGATTGGAATGGGAAGGAGTTGGATATCCCATCTCATGTTATAGGAAGGGTCTCAGGTTTGGTATTAGAAGCATAGAGATATCACATCTCATGCTATAGGAAGGGTCTCAGGATTGGAATGGGAAGGACTTGGATGTCACATCTCATGCTATAGGGAGGGTCTCAAGTTTCATATTAGAAGCATTGAGATAACAAATCTCATGATATCGGAAGGGTCTCAGGATTGGAATGGGAAGGAGTTGGATATCATATCTCATGATAAAGGAAGGGTCTAAGGTTTGGAAGGGGAAGGATTTGGATATCACATCTCATGTTATAGGACGGGTCTCAGGATTGGAATGGGAAGGATTTGGATATCACATCTCTTGCTATAGGAAGGGTCTCAGGATTGGAATGGGTAGGAGTTGGATATTACTTTCTTGCTATAGGAAGGGTCTCATGTTTGGAATGGGAAGGAGTTGGATATCACATATGCTATAGTTAGTGTCTCAGGTTTGGAACGGGAAGGAGTTGGATATCACATCTCATGTTATAGGAAGGATCTCAGGTTTGGTATTAGAAGCATTGAGATATCACATCTCATGCTATAGGAAGGGTCTCAGGATTGGAATGGAAGGAGTTGGATATCACATCTCATGTTATAGGAAGGATCTCAGGTTTGGTATTAGAAGCATTGAGACATCACATCTCATGCTATAGGAAGGGTCTCAGGGCTGGAATGGGAAGGAGTTGGATATCACATCTCATCCAATAGGAAGGGTCTCAGGTTTGGAATAGGAAGGAATTGGATATCACATCTCATGTTATAGGAAGGATCTCAGGTTTGGTATTAGAAGCATTGAGATATCACATCTCATGCTGTAGGAAGGGTCTCAGGATTGGAATGGGAAGCAGTTGGATATCACATCTCATGCTATAGGAAGGGTCTCAGGTTTGGTATAAGCATTGAGATATCACATCTCATGCTATAGGACGGGTCTCAGGATTGGAATGGAAGGAGTTGGATATCACATCTCATGTTATAGGAAGGATCTCAGGTTTGGTATTAGAAGCATTGAGACATCACATCTCATGCTATAGGAAGGGTCTCAGGGTCCGAATGGGAAGGAGTTGGATATCACATCTCATCCAATAGGAAGGGTCTCATGTTTGGAATAGGAAGGAATTGGATATCACATCTCATGTTATAGGAAGGATCTCAGGTTTGGTATTAGAAGCATTGAGATATCACATCTCATGCTATAGGAAGGGTCTCAGGATTGGAATGTGAAGGATTTGGATATCACATCTCATGCTAAAGGAAGGGTCTCAGGTTTGGTAGAAGCATTGAGATATCACGTCTCTGCTATCGGAAGGGTCTCAGGATTGGATTGGGAAGGAGTTGGATATCCCTTCTCATGCTATAGGAAGGGTCTCAGGATTTGAATGGCAAGGAGTTGGATATCACATCTCATGCCATAGGAAGGGTCTCAGGTTTGGTATAAGCATTGAGATATCACATCTCTGCTATCGGAAGGGTCTCAGGATTGGATTGGGAAGGAGTTGGATATCCCTTCTCATGCTATAGGAAGTGTCTCAGGTTGGAATGGGAAGGAGTTGGATATCACATCTCATGTTATAGGAAGGGTCTCAGGATTGGAATGGGAAGGATTTGGATATCACATCTCTTGCTATAGGAAGGGTCTCAGGATTGGAATGGGTAGGAGTTGGATATTACTTTCTTGCTATAGGAAGGGTCTCATGTTTGGAATGGGAAGGAGTTGGATATCACATATGCTATAGTTAGTGTCTCAGGTTTGGAACGGGAAGGAGTTGGATATCACATCTCATGTTATAGGAAGGGTCTCAGGTTTGGTATAAGCATTGAGATATCACATCTCTGCTATCGGAAGCGGCTCAGGATTGGAATGGGAAGGAGTTGGATATCCCATCTCATGTTATAGGAATAGTCTCTGGTTTGGTATTAGAATCATTGAGATATCACATCGCATGCTGTAGGAAGGGTCTAAGGATTGGAATGGGATGGACTTGGATATCACATCTCATGCTATAGGTAGGCTCTCAGGTTTGGTATAAGCATTGAGATATCACATCTCATGCTAAAGGAAGGGTCTCAGGATTGGAATGGGAAGGAATTGGATATCACATCTCATGCTATAGGAAGGGTCTCAGATTTGGTATAAGCATTGAGATATCACATCTCATGCTAAAGGAAGGGTCTCAGGATTGGAATGGGAAGGAGTTGTATATCACATCTCAGGCCATAGGAAGGTTCTCAGGTTTGGTATAAGCATTGAGATATCACATCTCTGCTATTGGAAAGGTCTCAGGATTGGAATGGGAAGGAGTTGGATATCCCATCTCATGTTATAGGAAGGGTCTCAGGTTTGGTATTAGAAGCATAGAGATATCATATCTCATGCTATAGGAAGGGTCTCAGGATTGGAATGGGAAGGACTTGGATATCACACCTCAAGCTATAGGAAGGGTCTCAGGATTGGAATGGGAAGGAGTTTGATATCACATCTCATGCCATAGTATGGGTCTCAGGTTTGGTAGAAGCATTGGGATATCACATCTCATGCTATCGGAAGGGTATCAGTATTGGATTTGGAAGAAGTTGGATATCCCATCTCATGCTATAGGAAGGGTCTCAGGTTGGAATGGGAAGGAGTTGGATATCACATTTCATGTTATAGGAAGGGTCTCAGGATTGGAATGGGAAGGACTTGGATATCATATCTCATGCTATAGGACGGGTCTCAGGTTTGTTATTAGAATCATTGAGATATCATATTGCATGCTGTAGGAAGGGTCTAAGGATTGGAATGGGAAGGACCTCGATATCACATCTCATGCTATAGATAGGCTCTTAGGTTTGGAAAGGGAAGGAGTTGGATATCACATTTCATGTTAGAGGAAGGATCTCAGGTTTGGTATTAGAAGCATTGAGATATCACATCTCATGCTATAGGAAGGGTCTCAGGATTGGAATGGGAAGTAGTTGGATATCACATCTCATGCTATAGGAAGGGTCTCAGGTTTGGTATAAGCATTGAGATATCACATCTCATGCTATAGGACGGGTCTCAGGATTGGAATGGAAGGAGTTGGATATCACATCTCATGTTATAGGAAGGATCTCAGGTTTGGTATTAGAAGCATTGAGACATCACATCTCATGCTATAGGAAGGGTCTCAGGGTTGGAATGGGAAGGAGTTGGATATCACAACTCATCCAATAGGAAGGGTCTCAGGTTTGGAATGGGAAGGAATTGGATATCACATCTCATGTTATAGGAAGGATCTCAGGTTTGGTATTAGAAGCATTGAGATATCACATCTCATGCTATAGGAAGGGTCTCAGGATTGGAATGTGAAGGATTTGGATATCACATCTCATGCTAAAGGAAGGGTGTCAGGTTTGGTAGAAGCATTGAGATATCACGTCTCTGCTATCGGAAGGGTCTCAGGATTGGATTGGGAAGGAGTTGGATATCCCTTCTCATGCTATAGGAAGGGTCTCAGGATTTGAATGGCAAGGAGTTGGATATCACATCTCATGCCATAGGAAGGGTCTCAGGTTTGGTATAAGCATTGAGATATCACATCTCTGCTATCGGAAGGGTCTCAGGATTGGAATGGGAAGGAGTTGGATATTCCCATCTCATGTTATAGGAAGGGTCTCAGGTTTGGTATTAGAAGCATTGAGATATCACATCTCATGCTATAGGAAGGGTCTCAGGATTGGAAAGGGAAGGACTTGGATATCACATCTCATACTATAGGGAGGGTCTCAAGTTTGATATTAGAAGCTTTGAGATATCACATCTCATGATATCGGAAGGGTCTCAGGATTGGAATGGGAAGGAGTTGGATATCACATCTCATGATAAAGGAAGGGTCTAAGTTTTGGAAGGGGAAGGATTTGGATATCACATCTCATGTTATATTACGGGTCTCAGGTTTGGTATTAGAAGCATTGAGATATCAAGTCTCAGAGTATAGGAAGGGTCTCAGAATTGGAATGGGAAGGAGTTGGATATCACATCTCAAGCTATAGGAAGGGTCTCAGGTTTGTAATGGGAAGGACTTGGATATCACATCTCATGCTATAGGAAGGCTCTCAGGTTTGGAAGGGGAAAGAGTTGGATATCACATTTCATGTTAGAGGTAGGATCTCAGGTTTGGCATTAGAGGCATTGAGATATCACATCTCATGCTAATCAGAAGGGTCTCAGGAATGGAATGGGAAGGAGTTGGATATCACATCTCATGCTAAAGAGAGGGTCTCAGGTTTGGAAGGGGAAGGATTTGGATATCACATCTCATGTTATAGGAAGGATCTCAGGTTTGGTATTAGAAGCATTGAGATATCACATCTCATGCTATCGGAAGGATCTCAGGTTTGGTATTAGGAGTATTGAGATATCATATCTCATGCTATAGGAAGGGTCTCAGGATTGGAATGGGAAGGAGTTGGATATTCCCATCTCATGTTATAGGGAGGGTCTCAAGTTTGATATTAGAAGCATTGAGATATCACATTTCATGATATCGGAAGGGTCTCAAGATTGGAATGGGAAGGAGTTGGCTATCACATCTCATGATAAAGGAAGGGTCTAAGGTTTGGAAGGGGAAGGATTTGGATATCACATCTCATGTTATAGGACGGGTCTCAGGTTTGGTATTAGAAGCATTGAGATATCAAGTCTCATGGTATAGGAAGGGTCTCAGAATTGGAATGGGAAGGAGTTGGATATCACATCTCAAGCTATAGGAAGGGTCTCAGGATTAGAATGGGAAGGAGTTTGATATCACATCTCATGCCATAGTATGGGTCTCAGGTTTGGTAGAAGCATTGGGATATCAGATCTCATGCTATCGGAAGGGTATCGGGATTGGATTTGGAAGGAGTTGGATATCCCATCTCATGCTATAGGAAGGGTCTCAGGTTGGAATGGGAAGGAGTTGGATAACACATCTCATGTTATAGGAAGGGTCTCAGGATTGGAATGGGAAGGACTTGGATATCACATCTCATGCTATAGGAAGGCTCTCAGGTTTGCAAGGGAAAAGAGTTGGATATCACATTTCATGTTAGAGGTAGGATCTCAGGTTTGGTATTAGAAGTATTGAGATATCACATCTCATGCTATCAGAAGGATCTCAGGTTTGGTATAGATGCATTGAGATATCATATCTTATGCTATCAGAAGAGTCTCAGGATTGGAATGGGAAGGAGTTGGATATCACATCTCATGCTAAAGGGAGGGTCTCAGGTTTGGAAGATAAGGATTTGGATATCACATCTCATGTTATAGGAAGGATCTCAGGTTTGGTATTAGAAGTATTGAGATATCACATCTCATGCTATCGGAAGGTTCTCAGGTTTGGTATAGAAGCATTGAGATATCATATCTTATGCTATCAGAAGGGTCTCAGGATTGGAATGGGAAGGAGTTGGATATCACATCTCATGCTAAAGGGAGGGTCTCAGGTTTGGAAGGGGAAGGATTTGGATATCACATCTCATGTTATAGGATGGATCTCAGGTTTGGTATTAGAAGTATTGAGATATCACATCTCATGTTATCGGAAGGATCTCAGGTTTGGTATTAGAAGTATTGAGATATCACCTCTCATGCTATAGGAAGGGTCTCAGGATTGGAATGGGAAGGAGTTGGATATCACATCTCATGCTAAAGGAAGGGTCTCAGGTTTGGTAGAAGCATTGAGATATCACATCTCATGCTATAGGAAGGGTCTCAGGATTGGAATGGGAAGGACTTAGATATCACATATCATGCTATAGGGAGGGTCTCAGTTTTGATATTAGAAGCATTGAGATATCACATCTCATGCTATCGGAAGTGTCTCAGGATTGGAATGGGAAGGAGCTGGATATCACATCTCATGCTAAAGGAAGGGTCTCAGGTTTGGAACGGGAAGGAGTTGGATATCACATCTCATGTTATAGGAAGGGTCTCAGGTTTGGTATAAACATTGAGATATCACATCTCTGCTATCGGAAGTGTCTCAGGATTGGAATGGGAAGGAGTTGGATATCCCATCTCATGTTATAGGACGGGTCTCAGGTTTTATATTAGAATCATTGAGATATCATATTGCATGCTGTAGGAAGGGTCTAAGGATTGGAATGGGAAGGACTTGGATATCACATCTCATGCTATAGATAGGCTCTCAGGTTTGGAAAGTGAAGGAGTTGGATATCACATTTCATGTTAGAGGAAGGATCTCAGGTTTGGTATTAGAGGCATTGAGATATCACATCTCAGGCTATAGGAAGGGTCTCAGGATTGGAATGGGAAGGAGTTGGATATCACATCTCATGCTATAGGAAGGGTCTCAGGTTTGGTATAAGCATTGAGATATCACATCTCATGCTATAGGAAGGGTCCAGGATTGGAATGGAAGGAGTTGGATATCACATCTCATGTTATAGGAAGGATCTCAGGTTTGGTATTAGAAGCATTGAGACATCACATCTCATGCTATAGGAAGGGTCTCAGGATTGGAATGGGAAGGAGTTGGATATCACATCTCATGTTATAGGAAGAGTCTCAGGTTTGGTATTAGAAGCATTGAGATATCACATCTCATGCTATAGGAAGTGTCTCAGGATTGGAATGGGAAGGACTTGGATATCACATCTCATGCTATAGGTAGGGTCTCAAGTTTGATATTAGAAGCATTGAGATATCACATCTCATGCTATAGGAAGGGTCTCAGGTTTGGTATAAGCAGTGAGATATCACATCTCATGCTATAGGAAGTGTCTCAGGATTGGAATGGGAAGGAGTTGGATATCACATCTCATGTTATAGGAAGGATCTCAGGTTTGGTATAAGCATTGAGATATCACATCTCTGCTATCGGAAGGGTCTCAGGATTGGAATGGGAAGGAGTTGGATATTCCCATCTCATGTTATAGGAAGGGTCTCAGGTTTGGTATTAGAAGCATTGAGATATCACATCTCATGCTATAGGAAGGGTCTCAGGATTGGAATGGGAAGGACTTGGATATCACATCTCATGCTATAGGGAGGGTCTCAAGTTTGATATTAGAAGCTTTGAGATATCACATCTCATGATATCGGAAGGGTCTCAGGATTGGAATGGGAAGGAGTTGGATATCACATCTCATGATAAAGGAAGGGTCTAAGGTTTGGAAGGGGAAGGATTTGGATATCACATCTCATGTTATATTACGGGTCTCAGGTTTGGTATTAGAAGCATTGAGATATCAAGTCTCATAGTATAGGAAGGGTCTCAGAATTGGAATGAGAAGGAGTTGGATATCACATCTCAAGCTATAGGAAGGTTCTCAGGATTGGAATGGGAAGGACTTGGATATCACATCTCATGCTATAGGAAGGCTCCCAGGTTTGGAAGGGGAAAGAGTTGGATATCACATTTCATGTTAGAGGTAGGATCTCAGGTTTGGTATTAGAGGCATTGAGATATCACATCTCATGCTATCAGAAGGGTCTCAGGAATGGAATGGGAAGGAGTTGGATATCACATCTCATGCTAAAGGGAGGGTCTCAGGTTTGGAAGGGGAAGGATTTGGATATCACATCTCATGTTATAGGAAGGATCTCAGGTTTGGTATTAGAAGCATTGAGATATCACATCTCATGCTATCGGAAGGATCTCAGGTTTGGTATTAGAAGCATTGAGATATCACATCTCATGCTATCAGAAGAGTCTCAGGATTGGAATAGGAAGGAGTTGGATATCACATCTCATGCTAAAGGGAGGGTCTCAGGTTTGGAAGGGGAAGTGTTAGGAAAGATTTCGTAATTGTAGGGAATTTTCCTTCCATGTGGCAACCCCTAAACTTTTTGCTATTGTTTTTAACCTTGTTCTTGACTTTGCCAGAGAAGTACAGCCTTCTGCCGCACTTCTCTGGGCTTTCGCTCCTTTCTTACGGATAAACTGACATGCCCTTAAGACAGTCAGTACCGGGGAACGTGGTTTCCCGTAGTTTCTTTTATCGTGTCGCAGCTTTAGTGCAACACAACACAAGAGGGCACTGTAAGCTAAGTTACAGCTCTCTTGGGTCTCTAGCCTTCTACAGGCCCTAGATACTCTTTTAGGATGGTATTTGATCGGTGCAAGTCATTCAGGGACTGGAATGGTGGCAGCGATCGTTTTGTTTATTTTGAGCTCCTTTTGGCGTTCTGAGCACGTTTTTGCACTGAACCCAAAATGGTGGCCTGGCTCCCAAAATGGCCAGGCCGCGAGGCTCCTTTGTCCTGTCCACTGTCCGTCTTGCTCCCTTCACCTTCCCCAGGTCCGGCGACCCGGGGCCTTCCTTATTTGGGCATGTACTTTCCCGCGAAACGTGGTTGCTTTCGCGGGCTTCTACATGTCGTTTGTGTGCCTCCAGGGTGTGGGCTGGGATGTCTGGTCCCAATACACATCCTGGGTGCCAGAGAGTCTAGGGTGGTGTGAATGCCTGGGACCACCGTGGTCCGTGATTGGTCCATGTATGGTATGTGTTTTGAAGAGCGGATCTCCCATTGGCTCCCCTCCGTTTTGGCGCGAAGGGAACCGTGGATAAGAGGGGGCTGGAAACACCACTACCATGTCGATCTCCTGAGTTCTCACGAACGAAGGAATACAGGAGCCAAGTATCCTGCAACTACGAGGCTGGACCGAGGAATCGCTGGTGACCCGCTGAAGGAATCCTCCTTTGCACTGCTGTCGTCCGGAGAGCCCCTGTCCTCCTTTGATCGAACCAGAAGGCCTGTACTGGTGCTTCGACCTTTGGAATAGCAGGAACAGCTATTCCCGGCATCTTCAACCATCTCCTTCCAAGTAAGCCTTCGGAAGCGTCTCTGGGCCATCCAGTTGACTGACCAGCTTACAAAGGAGTTTGGCTCTGCAACCGCCGCCAGGTTGTGTTGTATTGCGAGTCCTTGTCCCTCTCCCACGCTTCGTACGCTTGGCGTCCCCAGGTCTGAAGGGAGGAGGGTTCATTTGGCTCGAATACACACGGCCGCTCCGTTGTCCTGTGCGGCAACAAAACTGTGCCGGTTTCGTCGATTGGGACGTCTTTTTGCTCTGCACGACTACAAAGCGTTCCCTGCTCTTCTGAACCTGCCAGCTGCTGAAACTATCGTGGAGAAGCCTGGGTCTGCTTGCTTCGGGGACCGGTGAGTAGTATATCTAGGATCTGGTCGCCCTCCTGCAGTATCCCATTGCTTTTCCCTGCTGTGTAAAAACAGCACCCTTTTGCCGCGCTCGCGTTCTGCTTCTGCCCGCTGTGGAGGCTGCGCTTGAGTTGCGGAACCTGTTCTTCTTCTGCTGTGCACTAACGTGAACCACCTGACTTCCTCCGAAGAGCTTCCCCTTGTGCCCGTCGGCACCGGCGTGGCAGGTACTTTGAGCACAAGGCTCCACTCTTCGCAGGGCTCGGACTTCCATCTAGTTAGGTGCCTATGAAGGCGAACTGAGTCGAAAGCATTATCGCACTGCCTGTTTTCCTTCCCTGGCAGGTGGACTACATATTTCGTGCTTTAAACGCTTGCGACTGTGTATTTGTATATATATTGTGTTGATATGGTATGTGTTGGTTTAATATTGTGATTTTCTCGCTACGGTCATTATTTTAAAGGCCTTAAAATAAATGTGTATCTATTTTTGATATAACAACTGTTTGGAGCAGTTTGTAAGCGCTCTTGCTTTGTGTGCTCATTGCGGGCTTTCAGTCACCCTCACCCCTCTTGAGACCTAGTCTTGACCGCCGCGATCGCTACCTTGATTGGTCTGGCTTGTCCAGAGGTTACCCTGTTCCAAGTAATTAGGTTGGCCTTCTGAACTTCTGCGCCACCAGGACAGAGTTCAGAAATCCGTCTTAACAAATTGGTGTACAGCGGTGGGATACGACTGAAGGTATCCAGTGTTGCGCTCGAACTAAGGCATTTCAGGTTATTCCAAACAGTACACGTAGTGAATTGTTATAGTATAACTTTAAAAAGGCCATAGTCCTATCAAACAGTATGGAAACAAGTACGTTGTTAACTTTAAATGCTTCCAAATCAGAAACGCTGAAAAAGATGTGTGCGGAGAGAGGTGTTTCCTCTCAAGGCACTAAATTGGAAATGATCCAAAGAATCGTGGCGTGGCAAGAAGCGCAGCTTGACGCTATTACTTCTGAGGACAGTGCGGAAGGTGGTGGGGCTGCTCTCACTGGTAGAACCGACGGTTCTGCCGCCGCACTGTTCCACCGCGACCACGAGGACAGGGAGGACGAGCTGTCTAATGTTTCCTCTGCCAGTGCTGATGGGGAGGCTATGCTTGAATTCAAGAAACAAGAGCTGCGGTTTAGGCAGCAGGAGCTTGAATTCAGCATAGCCAAACTAAAAATCGAACAGGCAGAAAAACAAAAAGACAGGGATCACCAGTTGGAACTGGCCAAGCTTCAGGTTGCAAATGGATCCAAGGGTCCTGGACATGGGTCTGGGGCCTCCTCTCATCCACGGTTTCCAAAAGATCTGCTCAGTGTGTATGAAGAGAGGAATGACATTATGGACTGGCTGAATGCGTTTGAGTATGCATGCGAGGTCCAGGAAGTTGACAATGCTGATAAGATTGCGTGGTTGCTCAGTAGACTGCCCCATTCTGGCTGTAGTGCCATTATGGAAATGTCGAAGGCTGAGCGGGCTGATTTCGCAATGTTAAAGCAGACTCTCATTTTAAAGTTTGGGAAGACTCCGGCCCAATATTTAAAGCGTTTTCGAGAGTATAAGAAAAAGGAAGGTGGTACTTGGGTATCTTATGTCGCTGAATCTTTGAAAAACTTAACTGGCTGGGTCGAAGGCTATAAGGTTTCTACCTTCGACGGCATGATAAATCTTGTCATGCTGGAACACATTTTTGCTTCTTCTTCCCCGGAGCTTAAGCAGCATTTGGCCGATTCGAAGGAGATAGATCCTAAGAAGCTGGCCATTGCAGCAGACTTATGGGTGTCACATCGAGTGTCCCATAAGGACAAAACTCATCCTGGTAAGCAGGAGGAGGGGAAAAAGTCCAAAGATATGGAGGGTGGGGAATCTGCTAAATCTTCTTCCCAAAAGGGCCACAAAAAGAAAAACAAGGGTAAGACACAAGAGAACTCACAGGGTAGTGGAGGTGCGCCTCCGAAACAGAACTCTGGTTACAATAAGCCTCCCTACGTAAACAGACCCACTGGGGCTTGTTTTTCTTGTGGAGCAACTGACCATGTGAAGGGGGATCCCCGTTGTAAGGTTAGACCTTTGGGGGTCCACTCCGCTAATCTGGCCTTCTCCTCCTACGAGGAAGAAGAGATTACAGGAGCATCCTTCTCCTCAGACTCATTTCCCAGCGGAATAGAGGCCGAGGTAGTTTTAGTGTCCCTGGGTTCCTGGGAGCCTAAAGTCGCAGAGGCGTATGCTAGGATTCCGGATAATACCAAGCACTACTTTAAAGACAGTGTGCTGATCAATGGAGTGGATACTCCAGCTCTTAGGGATAGTGGGTGCAGTCGAACTGTAGTGGATTCTACCTTGGTAGACTCAGAGGAAGTTGCCAGAGCTACTCTGATGCCCACTAAGTTGGCTGACGGCCCCCTTCGTATGTTTCCCGTGATCCCTGTTAATCTAACTTTAAATGGTACAGCAGTCAGGATTCCAGTGAGCATTCAGAGAAACGTCCCGGGAAAGGTCTTATTAGGTAATGATCTCAGAGCTTTAGGGCTCGTAGGAGACACTGCCGAACGACCCTACACACGATCTCAAGCACGGGCAGCATTGGCCAAGTCCAATACGCCGCCCCAGCCGAAGGGGCAACCCAAGGCGAAAGGAGTCTACAAGTCAAGACGGGGGAAAGAGAATATTCCCCCGAGCTCGCCTACCACTGCGGTGGAGGAAGTTGGTCAATCGCCCGAGCCTGACGAGGAGGTGGCGATGCCTGAAGTATTCGACCCCAACGATCATCCTGAACTAAAAGACTTGTTAGTTGAAGGAGGTCCTGATAGGGACGAATTCAGTAAAGGCCAACGTGAGTGCCCATCTCTGGAAGGCCTAAGGAGACAGGCCTGCTCCCAGCTTGAGGGTGAACCTCCTGGGAAGCATAGGATTTATTGGGAAGGTGGACTCCTGTATAGTGAGCCCACAGAGTCTACAGAAGGAGACCATAGGAGGTTGGTGGTTCCCCTTGCTGTTAGACCCTTCCTCCTGCAGTTGGCGCATGAAGTTCCCCTTGCTGGTCACCTTGGTATGAAGAGGACCAAGCAAAGGTTATCCATGCACTTCTACTGGCCCAAGATGGGGGTGCAAGTAGAAAGTCTCTGCAGGAGTTGCGCCTCCTGCCAGTTGTCTGGTAAGGTTGGCGCGACAATCCAAGCTCCGTTGGTACCGCTCCCAGTTGTGGGGGTACCATTTGAAAGGGTAGGGATCGACATCGTCGGTCCCCTTGACCCGCAAACATCCTCAGGCAATAGGTTTATCCTGGTGCTGGTCGACCATGCAACCAGGTATCCTGAGGCCATCCCATTGAAAACTGTAACTGCCAAGTCAGTTGCAAAAGCTTTACTCGGCATATTTACTAGGGTTGGCTTCCCTAAAGAAGTTGTGTCAGATCGTGGCAGCAACTTTATGTCGAAGTATATGCAGGCTATGTGGAAAGAATGTGGGGTCACCTACAAGTTCTCTTCTGCATACCACCCCCAGACCAATGGTCTGGTGGAACGTTTCAACAGAACGTTAAAGAGCATGATTGGGGCTCTGGAGGAGCCTCAGAGAAGAAAATGGGATCTTCTTTTACCATGCTTGCTGTTTGCCTACAGAGAGGTACCACAGGAGGGTGTTGGCTTCAGCCCCTTCGAACTTCTGTTCGGTCATCCCGTACGGGGACCCTTAGCCATCGTCAAAGAGGGATGGGAGATGCCTACTCCCCCTGTTACTACCAATGTAGTTGATTATGTGCTAGGGCTCAGAAAACGGATGGTACTTCTGATGGGCTTGGCTAGTGATAAATTGAAGGCAGGGCAAGCGCTGGTGAAACATTGATACGACCAGAAAGCTTCCCTCATCAACTTTACACCTGGTCAGCAAGTCCTGATCATGAATCCAATAAGGCCTTGAGCTTTACAGGACAAATGGTCAGGCCCTTACACAGTGGTGGAGCCCCTGGGTGAGGTGAACTATTTAGTGGACCTTGGAAGGCCTGGACAGGCTCCAAAAGTGTTTCACGTGAATAGGCTGAAGGCTTTCGTCCCAAGAGTCGAAATCGCAGCACTGCTACTGGCTTCAGATGTTGAGGAAGAGGAGTCAGAACCTCTCCCCGACCTGTTCCAAAGCCGTCCTTCAGATAGCTCCGTTGAGGGTGTCCGAGTGGCCCCTCACCTGACTCCGAATCAGCAGGCTGAGGTGAAAAGTTTGCTTAGGCAGTTTTCCCCCCTGTTTTCACAGTCCCCTGGTTTGACACCTTGGTGCAAACATTACATTGACACAGGAGACAGTGTACCTACCAAAAGTAGGGGATACAGGATGTCAGATAAAGTACGGTCTTATATTAAGACCGAGGTCAACAAGATGTTAGATCTTGGGGTGATTGAACCCTCTAGTAGTCCTTGGTCCAGCCCAGTGGTGTTGGTTCCAAAGGCAGGCACTTCTGAATTGAGGTTCTGCGTGGATTACAGGGCTCTGAATGCTGTCACCAAGACAGATGCACACCCCTTGCCTCGAACAGATGAGCTGGTGGATACTTTGGGTGCCTCCAGGTACCTCAGCACGTTTGACCTCACTGCTGGCTATTGGCAAATAGCTTTAGCAGAACATGCCAAGGAGAAGACAGCATTTTCTACTCCAGACGGCTTTTACCAATTCCGGGTAATGCCGTTCGGGTTGAAGAATGCACCTGCCACTTTCCAGAGGCTTGTGAATCATGTGTTGAATGGGTTGGACGATATAGCAGTTTTCAGTGCCACCTGGGAAGACCATGTGAAACACCTCGGGATTGTGCTCCAGGCTCTTCGGAAAGCCCACTTGACCATAAAGGCTAGTAAATGCCAGATTGGACAAGGCTCAGTGGTTTACCTTGGACATGAAGTAGGTGGAGGGAGGATACAGCCTCTACCCAGTAAAGTACAAGCAGTACAAGACTGGCCTACCCCCACTACGCAAACCCAAGTGAGAGCCTTCTTAGGACTCACGGGTTATTATCGCAATTTTGTGGCAGACTATGGCACCATAGCTGCTCCTCTGACTGCCCTCACAACTCCGAAGAAACCCAAGAAGGTAACTTGGACCGACGAGTGTGAGAAGGCCTTCAATGGCTTAAAAGACGGTATCCAGTCATAATTTCGAATACAATATTTTCGAAAGTCAAAATGTCGAAAATATTTAGTCGAAAAACAAAAATGTCGAAAAACAAAAATGTCGACTTTTTTTCGACTTTTTTCGATTTTATGTGTTAATAATAAATATTTTATTAAACTTTTTTTTTAAAATAATTAAAGGTATTTCCATGGGGGGTAGGGGTGATGGGGAGTATGGGGGGGGTTGGGGATAGGGGTTTGGGATGGTTTTTTAAATAATTAATTAATTATTTAATATTATATTAAAGATTTTTTAAAAATAATTAAAGGTATATCTATGGGGGGTGGGGGGGATGGGGAGGAGGGGGGGGGTTCGGGTAGGGGTTTGGGATGGGGGGGTTGGGGGAGGGACCCCCCCCATAATAAAAAAAAAGAGTGTTTTGGGTTTTCGATTTTTTTTCGACATTTTTTTTCTCGAAATTATGACTTTTCCTATTATATGTATGTTTTTCGACTTTTTTACATTCGACATTTTTTTTTCGACATTTTTGCTATTCGACATTATGTTTTCGACTTTTTGACTATAAACCTTAAAAGACTCCTTGTGCCAGGCCCCTGTGCTAAGGGCCCCTGATTATCAAAGACCTTTTATCGTGCAGACAGATGCCTCTGACACTGGGAACACCCTATCGGTTTTATTAGTCGCCAGTTTAAGGACAGAGAGCTCAGATGGTCCACGGTAGAGAAAGAATGTTTCTCTGTTGTGTGGGCCCTAAGGAAGCTGAGGCCCTACCTCTATGGGACCCACTTCACTGTGCAGACTGACCATAAGCCGTTAAAGTGGCTAATGAACATGAAGGGGGAGAATCCAAAGTTGCTTAGGTGGTCCATAAGTCTACAAGGCTTCGACTTCACTATTGAGCATAGGCCAGGTGTCCAACATAGCAATGCTGATGGGTTGTCCAGAATATTTAACCGACCTGAACAAGAGACTCATCCAGGGGTGGATTAGTTCCCCCTGTCCATAGTCTGGGAGGGGCGAGTGTTAGGAAAGATTTCGTAATTGTAGGTAATTTTCCTTCCATGTGGCAACCCCTAAACTTTTTGCTATTGTTTTTAACCTTGTTCTTGACTTTGCCAGAGAAGTACAGCCTTCTGCCGCACTTCTCTGGGCTTTCGCTCCTTTCTTACGGGGAAACTGACATGCCCTTAAGACAGTCAGTACCGGGGAACGCTGTTTCCCGTAGTTTCTTTTATAATGTTGCGGCTGTAGTGCAACATGACACAAGAGGGCACTGTAAGCTAAGTTACAGCTCTCTTGGGTCTCTAGCCTTCTACAGGCCCTAGATACTCTTTTAGGATGGTATTTTGATCGGTGCAAGTCATTCAGGGACTGGAATGGTGGCAGCGATCCTTTTGTTTATTTTGAGCTCCTTTTGGCGTTCTGAGCACGTTTTTCGCACTGAACCCAAAATGGTGGCCTGGCTCCCAAAATGGCCAGACCACGAGGCTCCTTTGTCCTGTCCACTGACCGTCTTGCTCCCTTCACCTTCCCCAGGTCGGGCGACCCGGGGCCTTCCTTATTTGGGCATGTACTTTCCCGCGAAACGTGGTTGCTTTCGCGGGCTTCTACATGTCGTTTGTGTGCCTCCAGGGTGTGGGCTGGGATGTCTGGTCCCAATACACATCCTGGGTGCCAGAGAGTCTGGGGTGGTGTGAATGCCTGGGACCACCGTGGTCCGTGATTGGTCCACGTATGGTATGTGTGTTGATGAGCGGATCTCCCATTGGCTCCCCTCCGTTTTGGCGCGAAGGGAACCGTGGATAAGAGGGAGCTGGAAACACCACTACCATGTCGATCTCCTGAGTTCTCACGAACGAAGGAATACAGGAGCCAAGTATCCTGCAACCACGAGGCTGGACCGAGGAATCGCTGGTGACCCGCTGAAGGAATCCTCCTTTGCACTGCTGTCGTCCTGTGAAACCCTTTCCTCCTTTGATCGAACCAGAAGGCCTGTACTGGTGCTTCGACCTTTGGAATAGCAGGAACAGCTATTCCCGGCGACTTCATCATCTCCTGCCAAGTAAGCCTTCGGAAGCGTCTCTGGGCCATCCAGTTGACTGACCAGCTTACAAGGGAGTCCTGCTCTGTAACTGCCGCCAGGTTGTGTTGTATGTCGAGTCCTTGTCACTCTCCCACGCTTCGTACACTTGGCGTTCCCAAGTCTGAAGGGAGGAGTGTACATTTGGCTTGAATACACACGGCCGCTCCGTTGTCCTGCTGCGGCAACAAACTGTGCTGGTTTCGTCGATTGGGACGTCTTTTTGCTCTACACGACTACGAGGCGTTCCCTGCTCTTCTGAACCTGCCAGCTGCTGAAACTAACGTGGAGAAGCCTGGGTCTGCTTGCTTCGGGGACCGGTGAGTAGTTTAGCTAGGATCTGGTCGCCCTCCTGCAGTATCCCATTGCTTTTCCCTGCTGTGTAAAAACAGCACCCTTTTGGCCGTACTCGCGCTCTGCTTCTGCCCGCTGTGGAGGCTGCGCTTGAGTTGCGGAACCTGTTCTCCTTCTGCTGTGCACTAACCCGAACTGCCTGACTTCCTACGAAGAGCTTCCCCTTTTGCCCGTTGGCACCGGCGTGGCAGGTACTTTGAGCACAAGGCTCCACTCTTCGCAGGGCTCGGACTTCCATCTAGTTAGGTGCCTCTGAAGGCGAACTGAGTCTAAAGTGTTATCGCACTGCCCGTTTTCCTTTCCTTTCAGGTGGACTACATATTTCGTGCTTTAAACGCTTGCGACTGTGTATTTGTATATATATTGTGTTGATATGGTATGTGTTGGTTTAATATTGTGATATTGTGATTTTCTCGCTACGGTCATTGTTTTAAAGGCCTTAAAATAAATGTGTATCTATTTTTGATATAACAACTGTTTGGAGTAGTTTGTAAGCGCTCTTGCTTTGTGTGCTCACTGCGGGCTTTCAGTCACCCTGACCCCTCTTGAGACCTAGTCTTGACCGCCGCGATCGCTACCTTGATTGGTCTGGCTTGTCCAGAGGTTACCCTGTTCCAAGTAATTAGGTTGGCCTTCTGAACTTCTGCGCCACCAGGACAGAGTTCAGAAATCCGTCTTAACAGAAGGGTCTCAGGTTTGGTATAAGCATTGAGATATCACATCACATGCTATAGGAATGGTCTCAGGATTGGAATGGGAAGGACTTGGATATCACATCTCATGCTATAGGCAGGGTCTCAGGTTTGGAAAGGGAAGGAGATGGATATCACATTTCATGTTAGAGGTAGGATCTCAGGTTTGGTATTAGAGGCATTGAGATATCACATCTCATGCTATCAGAAGGGTCTCAGGATTGGAATGGGAAGGAGTTGGATATCACATTTCAAGCTAAAGGGAGGGTCTCAGGTTTGGAAGGGGAAGGATTTCGAAATCACATCTCATATTATAGGAAGGATCTCAGGTTTGGTATTAGAAGCATTGAGATATCACATCTCATGCTATCGGAAGGATCTCAGGTTTGGTGTAAGAGGCATTGAGATATCACATCTCATGCTATCATAAGGGTCTCAGGATTGGAATGGGAAGGAGTTGGATATCACATCTCATGTTATAGGAAGGATCTCAGGTTTGGTATTAGAAGCATTGAGACATCACATCTCATGCTATAGGAAGGGTCTCAGGATTGGAATGGGAAGGAGTTGGATATCACATCTCATGCTATAGGAAGGGTCTCAGGTTTGGTATAAGCATTGAGATATCACATCTCATGCTATAGGAAGGGTCTCAGGATTGGAATGGGAAGGATTTGGATATCACATCTTATGCTATAGGAAGGGTCTCAGGTTTGGTATAAGCATTGAGATATCATATCTCATGCTAAAGGAAGGGTCTCAGGATTGGAATGGGAAGAAGTTGGATATCACATCTCATGCTATAGGAAGGGTCTCAGGTTTGGTATAAGCATTGAGATATCACATCTCATGCTATAGGAAGGGTCTCAGGGTTGGAATGGGAAGTAGTTGTGTATGACATCTCATGCCATAGGAAGGGTCTCAGGTTTGGTATAAGCATTGAGATATCACATCACATGCTATAGGAAGGGTCTCAGGATTGGAATGGGAAGGACTTGGATATCACATCTCATGCTATAGGCAGGGTCTCAGGTTTGGAAAGGGGAGGAGATGGATATCACATTTCATGTTAGAGGTAGGATCTCAGGTTTGGTATTAGAGGCATTGAGATATCACATCTCATGCTATCAGAAGGGTCTCAGGATTGGAATGGGAAGGAGTTGGATATCACATTTCATGCTAAAGGGAGGGTCTCAGGTTTGGAAGGGGAAGGATTTGGAAATCACATCTCATATTATAGGAAGGATCTCAGGTTTGGTATTAGAAGCATTGAGATATCACATCTCATGCTATCGGAAGGATCTCAGGTTTGGTATAAGAGGCATTGAGATATCACATCTCATGCTATCATAAGGGTCTCAGGATTGGAATGGGAAGGAGTTGGATATCACATCTCATGTTATAGGAAGGATCTCAGGTTTGGTATTAGAAGCATTGAGACATCACATCTCATGCTATAGGAAGGGTCTCAGGATTGGAATGGGAAGGAGTTGGATATCACATCTCATGCTATAGGAAGGGTCTCAGGTTTGGTATAAGCATTGAGATATCACATCTCATGCTATAGGAAGGGTCTCAGGATTGGAATAGGAAGGATTTGGATATCACATCTTATGCTATAGGAAGGGTCTCAGGTTTGGTATAAGCATGGAGATATCACTTCTCATGCTATAGGAAGGGTCTCAGGATTGGAATGGGAAGGAGTTGTATATGACATCTCAGGCCATAGGAAGGGTCTCAGATTTGGTATAAGCATTGAGATATCACATCTCATGATATCGGAAGGGTCTCAGGATTGGAATGGGAAGGAGTTGGATATCACATCTCATGATAATGGAAGGGTCTAAGGTTTGGAAGGGGAAGGATTTGGATATCACATCTCATGTTATAGGACGGGTCTCAGGTTTGGTATTAGAAGCATTGAGATATCAAGTCTCATGGTATAAGAAGGGTCTCAGGATTGGAATGGGAAGGAGTTTGATATCACATCTCATGCCATAGTATGGGTCTCAGGTTTGGTAGAAGCATTGGGATATCACATCTCGAGCTATCGGAAGGGTATCAGTATTGGATTTGGAAGGAGTTGGATATCCCATCTCATGCTGTAGGAAGGGTCTCAGGTTGGAATGGGAAGGAGTTGGATATCACATTTCATGTTATAGGAAGGGTCTCAGGATTGGAATGGGAAGGACTTGGATATCATATCTCATGCTATAGGAAGGCTCTCAGGTTTGGAAGGGGAAGGAGTTGGATATCACATTTCATGTTAGAGGAAGGATCTCAGGTTTGGTATTAGAGGCCTTGAGATATCACATCTCATGCTATAGGAAGGGTCTCAGGATTGGAATGGGAAGGAGTTGGATATCACATCTCAAGCTATAGGAAAGGTCTCAGGTTTGGTATAAGCATTGAGATATCACATCTCATGCTATAGGAAGGGTCTCAGGATTGGAATGGGAAGAAGTTGGATATCACATCTCATGCTATAGGAAGGGTCTCAGGATTGGAATGGGAAGGAGTTGTATATGCCATCCCATGCCATAGGAAGGGTCTCAGGTTTGGTATAAGCATTGAGATATCACATCACATGCTATAGGAAGGGTCTCAGGATTGGAATGGGAAGGACTTGGATATCACATATCATGCTATAGGCAGGGTCTCAGGTTTGGAAAGGGAAGGAGATGGATATCACATTTCATGTTAGAGGTAGGATCTCAGGTTTGGTATTAGAGGCATTGAGATATCACATCTCATGCTATCAGAAGGGTCTCAGGATTGGAATGGGAAGGAGTTGGATATCACATTTCATGCTATAGGAAGGGTCTCAGGTTTGGTATAAGCATTGAGATATCACATCTCATGCTATAGGAAGGGTCTCAGGGTTGGAATGGGAAGGAGTTGTATATGACATCTCATGCCATAGGAAGGGTCTCAGGTTTGGTATAAGCATTGAGATATCACATCACATGCTATAGGAAGGGTCTCAGGATTGGAATGGGAAGGACTTGGATATCACATCTCATGCTATAGGCAGGGTCTCAGGTTTGGAAAGGGAAGGAGATGGATATCACATTTCATGTTAGAGGTAGGATCTCAGGTTTGGTATTAGAGGCATTGAGATATCACATCTCATGCTATCAGAAGGGTCTCAGGATTGGAATGGGAAGGAGTTGGATATCACATTTCATGCTAAAGGGAGGGTCTCAGGTTTGGAAGGGGAAGGATTTGGAAATCACATCTCATATTATAGGAAGGATCTCAGGTTTGGTATTAGAAGCATTGAGATATCACATCTCATGCTATCGGAAGGATCTCAGGTTTGGTGTAAGAGGCATTGAGATATCACATCTCATGCTATCAGAAGGGTCTCAGGATTGGAATGGGAAGGAGTTGGATATCACATCTCATGTTATAGGAAGGATCTCAGGTTTGGTATTAGAAGCATTGAGACATCACATCTCATGCTATAGGAAGGGTCTCAGGATTGGAATGGGAAGGAGTTGGATATCACATCTCATGCTATAGGAAGGGTCTCAGGTTTGGTATAAGCATTGAGATATCACATCTCATGCTATAGGAAGGTCTCAGGATTGAAATGGGAAGGATTTGGATATCACATCTTATGCTATAGGAAGGGTCTCAGGTTTGGTATAAGCATTGAGATATCATATCTCATGCTATAGGAAGGGTCTCAGGATTGGAATGGGAAGAAGTTGGATATCACATCTCATGCTATAGGAAGGGTCTCAGGTTTGGTATAAGCATTGAGATATCACATCTCATGCTATAGGAAGGGTCTCAGGGTTGGAATGGGAAGGAGTTGTGTATGACATCTCATGCCATAGGAAGGCTCTCAGGTTTGGTATAAGCATTGAGATATCACATCACATGCTATAGGAAGGGTCTCAGGATTGGAATGGGAAGGACTTGGATATCACATCTCATGCTATAGGCAGGGTCTCAGGTTTGGAAAGGGAAGGAGATGGATATCACATTTCATGTTAGAGGTAGGATCTCAGGTTTGGTATTAGAGGCATTGAGATATCACATCTCATGCTATCAGAAGGGTCTCAGGATTGGAATGGGAAGGAGTTGGATATCACATTTCATGCTAAAGGGAGGGTCTCAGGTTTGGAAGGGGAAGGATTTGGAAATCACATCTCATATTATAGGAAGGATCTCAGGTTTGGTATTAGAAGCATTGAGATATCACATCTCATGCTATCAGAAGGATCTCAGGTTTGGTATAAGAGGCATTGAGATATCACATCTCATGCTATCATAAGGGTCTCAGGATTGGAATGGGAAGGAGTTGGATATCACATCTCATGTTATAGGAAGGATCTCAGGTTTGGTATTAGAAGCATTGAGACATCACATCTCATGCTATAGGAGGGGTCTCAGGATTGGAATGGGAAGGAGTTGGATATCACATCTCATGCTATAGGAAGGGTCTCAGGTTTGGTATAAGCATTGAGATATCACATCTCATGCTATAGGAAGGGTCTCAGGATTGGAATAGGAAGGATTTGGATATCACATCTTATGCTATAGGAAGGGTCTCAGGATTGGAATGGGAAGGTGTTGGATATCACATCTCATGCTATAGGAAGGGTCTCAGATTTGGTATAAGCATTGAGATATCACATCTCATGCTATAGGAAGGGTCTCAGGATTGGAATGGGAAGGAGTTGTATATGACATCACAGGCCTTAGGAAGGGTCTCAGGTTTGGTATAAGCATTGAGATATCACATCTCTGCTATCGGAAGGGTCTCAGGATTGGAATGGGAAGGAGTTGGATATCCCATCTCATGTTATAGGAAGGGTCTCAGGTTTGGTATTAGAAGCATTGAGATATCACATCTCATGCTATAGGAAGGGTCTCAGGATTGGAATGGGAAGGACTTGGATGTCACATCTCATGCTATAGGGAGGGTCTCAAGTTTGATATTAGAAGCATTGAGATAACAAATCTCATGATATCGGAAGGGTCTCAGGATTGGAATGGGAAGGAGTTGGATATCACATCTCATGATAAAGGAAGGGTCTAAGGTTTGGAAAGGGAAGGATTTGGATATCACATCTCATGTTATAGGACGGGTCTCAGGTTTGGTATTAGAAGCATTGAGATATCAAGTCTCATGGTATAAGAAGGGTCTCAGAATTGGAATGGGAAGGAGTTGGATATCACATCTCAAGCTATAGGAAGCGTCTCAGGATTGGAATGGGAAGGAGTTTGATATCACATCTCATGCCATAGTATGGGTCTCAGGTTTGGTAGAAGCATTGGGATATCACATCTCATGCTATAGGAAGGGTATCAGTATTGGATTTGGAAGGAGTTGGATATCCCATCTCATGCTATAGGAAGGGTCTCAGGTTAGAATGGGAAGGAGTTGGATATCACATTTCATGTTATAGGAAGGGTCTCAGGATTGGAATGGGAAGGACTTGGATATCATATCTCATGCTATAGGAAGGCTCTCAGGTTTGGAAGGGGAAGGAGTTGGATATCACATTTCATGTTAGAGGAAGGATCTCAGGTTTGGTATTAGAGGCCTTGAGATATCACATCTCATGCTATAGGAAGGGTCTCAGGATTGGAATGGGAAGGAGTTGGATATCACATCTCAAGCTATAGGAAGGGTCTCAGGTTTGGTATAAGCATTGAGATATCACATCTCATGCTATAGGAAGGGTCTCGGGATTGGAATGGGAAGAAGTTGGATATCACATCTCATGCTATAGGAAGGGTCTCAGGTTTGGTATAAGCATTGAGATATCACATCTCATGCTATAGGAAGGGTCTCAGGGTTGGAATGGGAAGGAGTTGTATATGACATCTCATGCCATAGGAAGGGTCTCAGGTTTGGTATAAGCATTGAGATATCACATCACATGCTATAGGAAGGGTCTCAGGATTGGAATGGGAAGGACTTGGATATCACATCTCATGCTATAGGCAGGGTCTCAGGTTTGGAAAGGGAAGGAGATGGATATCACATTTCATGTTAGAGGTAGGATCTCAGGTTTGGTATTAGAGGCATTGAGATATCACATCTCATGCTATCAGAAGGGTCTCAGGATTGGAATGGGAAGGAGTTGGATATCACATTTCATGCTAAAGGGAGGGTCTCAGGTTTGGAAGGGGAAGGATTTGGAAATCACATCTCATATTATAGGAAGGATCTCAGGTTTGGTATTAGAAGCATTGAGATATCACATCTCATGCTATCGGAAGGATCTCAGGTTTGGTGTAAGAGGCATTGAGATATCACATCTCATGCTATCATAAGGGTCTCAGGATTGGAATGGGAAGGAGTTGGATATCACATTTCATGTTAGAGGTAGGATCTCAGGTTTGGTATTAGAGGCATTGAGATATCACATCTCATGCTATCAGAAGGGTCTCAGGATTGGAATGGGAAGGAGTTGGATATCACATTTCATGCTAAAGGGAGGGTCTCAGGTTTGGAAGGGGAAGGATTTGGAAATCACATCTCATATTATAGGAAGGATCTCAGGTTTGGTATTAGAAGCATTGAGATATCACATCTCATGCTATCGGGAGGATCTCAGGTTTGGTATAAGAGGCATTGAGATATCACATCTCATGCTATCATAAGGGTCTCAGGATTGGAATGGGAAGGAGTTGGATATCACATCTCATGTTATAGGAAGGATCTCAGGTTTGGTATTAGAAGCATTGAGACATCACATCTCATGCTATAGGAAGGGTCTCAGGATTGGAATGGGAAGGATTTGGATATCACATCTCATGCTATAGGAAGGGTCTCAGGTTTGGTATAAGCATTGAGATATCACATCTCATGCTATAGGAAGGGTCTCAGGATTGGAATAGGAAGGATTTGGATATCACATCTTATGCTATAGGAAGGGTCTCAGGTTTGGTATAAGCATGGAGATATCACTTCTCATGCTATAGGAAGTGTCTCAGGATTGGAATGGGAAGGAGTTGGATATCACATCTCATGCTGTAGGAAGGGTCTCAGATTTGGTATAAGCATCGAGATATCACATCTCATGCTATAGGAAGGGTCTCAGGATTGGAATGGGAAGGAGTTGTATATGACATCTCAGGCCATAGGAACGGTCTCAGATTTGGTATAAGCATTGAGATATCACATCTCATGATATCGGAAGGGTCTCAGGATTGGAATGGGAAGGAGTTGGATATCACATCTCATGATAATAGAAGGGTCTAAGGTTTGGAAGGGGAAGGATTTGGATATCACATCTCATGTTATAGGACGGGTCTCAGGTTTGGTATTAGAAGCATTGAGATATCAAGTCTCATGGTATAAGAAGGGTCTCAGGATTGGAATGGGAAGGAGTTTGATATCACATCTCATGCCATAGTATGGGTCTCAGGTTTGGTAGAAGCATTGGGATATCACATCTCATGCTATCGGAAGGGTATCAGTATTGGATTTGGAAGGAGTTGGATATCCCATCTCATGCTATAGGAAGGGTCTCAGGTTGGAATGGGAAGGAGTTGGATATCACATTTCATGTTATAGGAAGGGTCTCAGGATTGGAATGGGAAGGACTTGGATATCATATCTCATGCTATAGGAAGGCTCTCAGGTTTGGAAGGGGAAGGAGTTGGATATCACATTTCATGTTAGAGGAAGGATCTCAGGTTTGGTATTAGAGGCCTTGAAATATCACATCTCATGCTATAGGAAGGGTCTCAGGATTGGAATGGGAAGGAGTTGGATATCACATCTCAAGCTATAGGAAGGGTCTCAGGTTTGGTATAAGCATTGAGATATCACATCTCATGCTATAGGAAGGGTCTCAGGATTGGAATGGGAAGAAGTTGGATATCACATCTCATGCTATAGGAAGGGTCTCAGGATTGGAATGGGAAGGAGTTGTATATGCCATCTCATGCCATAGGAAGGGTCTCAGGTTTGGTATAAGCATTGAGATATCACATCACATGCTATAGGAAGGGTCTCATGATTGGAATGGGAAGGACTTGGATATCACATATCATGCTATAGGCAGGGTCTCAGGTTTGGAAAGGGAAGGAGATGGATATCACATTTCATGTTAGAGGTAGGATCTCAGGTTTGGTATTAGAGGCATTGAGATATCACATCTCATGCTATCAGAAGGGTCTCAGGATTGGAATGGGAAGGAGTTGGATATCACATCTCATGCTAAAGGGAGGGTCTCAGGTTTGGAAGGGGAAGGATTTGGAAATCACATCTCATATTATAGGAAGGATCTCAGGTTTGGTATTAGAAGCATTGAGATATCACATCTCATGCTATCGGAAGGATCTCAGGTTTGGTATAAGAGGCATTGAGATATCACATCTCATGCTATCATAAGGGTCTCAGGATTGGAATGGGAAGGAGTTGGATATAACATCTCATGTTATAGGAAGGATCTCAGGTTTGGTATTGGAAGCATTGAGACATCACATCTCATGCTATAGGAAGGGTCTCAGGATTGGAATGGGAAGGTGTTGGATATCACATCTCATGCTATAGGAAGGGTCTCAGATTTGGTATAAGCATTGAGATATCACATCTCATACTATAGGAAGGGTCTCAGGATTGGAATGGGAAGGAGTTGTATATGACATCTCAGGCCATAGGAAGGGTCTCAGGTTTGATATAAGCATTGAGATATCACATCTCTGCTATCGTAAGGGTCTCAGGATTGGAATGGGAAGGAGTTGGATATCCCATCTGAGTTGGATATCCCATCTCATGTTATAGGAAGGGTCTCAGGTTTGGTATTAGAAGCATTGAGATATCACATCTCATGCTATAGGAAGGGTCTCAGGATTGGAATGGGGAGGACTTGGATGTCACATCTCATGCTATAGGGAGGGTCTCAAGTTTGATATTAGAAGCATTGAGATAACAAATGTCATGATATCGGAAGGGTCTCAGGATTGGAATGGGAAGGAGTTGGATATCACATCTCATGATAAAGGAAGGGTCTAAGGTTTGGAAGGGGAAGGATTTGGATATCACATCTCATGTTATAGGACGGGTCTCAGGTTTGGTATTAGAAGCATTGAGATATCAAGTCTCATGGTATAGGAAGGGTCTCAGAATTGGAATGGGAAGAAGTTGGATATCACATCTCAAGCTATAGGAAGGGTCTCAGGATTGGAATGGGAAGGAGTTTGATATCACATCTCATGCCATAGTATGGGTCTCAGATTTGGTAGAAGCATTGGGATATCACATCTCATGCTATCGGAATGGTATCAGTATTGGATTTGGAAGGAGTTGGATATCCCATCTCATGCTATAGGAAAGGTCTCAGGTTGGAATGGGATGGAGTTGGATATCACATTTCATGTTATAGGAAGGGTCTCAGGATTGGAATGGGAAGGACTTGGATATCATATCTCATGCTATAGGAAGGCTCTCAGGTTTGGAAGGGGAAGGAGTTGGATATCACATTTCATGTTAGAGGAAGGATCTCAGGTATGGTATTAGAGGCCTTGAGATATCACATCTCATGCTATAGGAACGGGTCTCAGGATTGGAATGGGAAGGAGTTGGATATCACATCTCAAGCTATAGGAAGGGTCTCAGGTTTGGTATAAGCATTGAGATATCACATCTCATGCTATAGGAAGGGTCTCGGGATTGGAATGGGAAGAAGTTGGATATCACATCTCATGCTATAGGAAGGGTCTCAGGTTTGGTATAAGCATTGAGATATCACATCTCATGCTATAGGAAGGGTCTCAGGGTTGGAATGGGAAGGAGTTGTATATGACATCTCATGCCATAGGAAGGGTCTCAGGTTTGGTATAAGCATTGAGATATCACATCACATGCTATAGGAAGGGTCTCAGGATTGGAATGGGAAGGACTTGGATATCACATCTCATGCTATAGGCAGGGTCTCAGGTTTGGAAAGGGAAGGAGATGGATATCACATTTCATGTTAGAGGTAGGATCTCAGGTTTGGTATTAGAGGCATTGAGATATCACATCTCATGCTATCAGAAGGGTCTCAGGATTGGAATGGGAAGGAGTTGGATATCACATTTCATGCTAAAGGGAGGGTCTCAGGTTTGGAAGGGGAAGGATTTGGAAATCACATCTCATATTATAGGAAGGATCTCAGGTTTGGTATTAGAAGCATTGAGATATCACATCTCATGCTATCGGAAGGATCTCAGGTTTGGTGTAAGAGGCATTGAGATATCACATCTCATGCTATCATAAGGGTCTCAGGATTGGAATGGGAAGGAGTTGGATATCACATTTCATGTTAGAGGTAGGATCTCAGGTTTGGTATTAGAGGCATTGAGATATCACATCTCATGCTATCAGAAGGGTCTCAGGATTGGAATGGGAAGGAGTTGGATATCACATTTCATGCTAAAGGGAGGGTCTCAGGTTTGGAAGGGGAAGGATTTGGAAATCACATCTCATATTATAGGAAGGATCTCAGGTTTGGTATTAGAAGCATTGAGATATCACATCTCATGCTATCGGGAGGATCTCAGGTTTGGTATAAGAGGCATTGAGATATCACATCTCATGCTATCATAAGGGTCTCAGGATTGGAATGGGAAGGAGTTGGATATCACATCTCATGTTATAGGAAGGATCTCAGGTTTGGTATTAGAAGCATTGAGACATCACATCTCATGCTATAGGAAGGGTCTCAGGATTGGAATGGGAAGGATTTGGATATCACATCTCATGCTATAGGAAGGGTCTCAGGTTTGGTATAAGCATTGAGATATCACATCTCATGCTATAGGAAGGGTCTCAGGATTGGAATAGGAAGGATTTGGATATCACATCTTATGCTATAGGAAGGGTCTCAGGTTTGGTATAAGCATGGAGATATCACTTCTCATGCTATAGGAAGTGTCTCAGGATTGGAATGGGAAGGAGTTGGATATCACATCTCATGCTGTAGGAAGGGTCTCAGATTTGTTATAAGCATCGAGATATCACATCTCATGCTATAGGAAGGGTCTCAGGATTGGAATGGGAAGGAGTTGTATATGACATCTCAGGCCATAGGAACGGTCTCAGATTTGGTATAAGCATTGAGATATCACATCTCATGATATCGGAAGGGTCTCAGGATTGGAATGGGAAGGAGTTGGATATCACATCTCATGATAATAGAAGGGTCTAAGGTTTGGAAGGGGAAGGATTTGGATATCACATCTCATGTTATAGGACGGGTCTCAGGTTTGGTATTAGAAGCATTGAGATATCAAGTCTCATGGTATAAGAAGGGTCTCAGGATTGGAATGGGAAGGAGTTTGATATCACATCTCATGCCATAGTATGGGTCTCAGGTTTGGTAGAAGCATTGGGATATCACATCTCATGCTATCGGAAGGGTATCAGTATTGGATTTGGAAGGAGTTGGATATCCCATCTCATGCTATAGGAAGGGTCTCAGGTTGGAATGGGAAGGAGTTGGATATCACATTTCATGTTATAGGAAGGGTCTCAGGATTGGAATGGGAAGGACTTGGATATCATATCTCATGCTATAGGAAGGCTCTCAGGTTTGGAAGGGGAAGGAGTTGGATATCACATTTCATGTTAGAGGAAGGATCTCAGGTTTGGTATTAGAGGCCTTGAAATATCACATCTCATGCTATAGGAAGGGTCTCAGGATTGGAATGGGAAGGAGTTGGATATCACATCTCAAGCTATAGGAAGGGTCTCAGGTTTGGTATAAGCATTGAGATATCACATCTCATGCTATAGGAAGGGTCTCAGGATTGGAATGGGAAGAAGTTGGATATCACATCTCATGCTATAGGAAGGGTCTCAGGATTGGAATGGGAAGGAGTTGTATATGCCATCTCATGCCATAGGAAGGGTCTCAGGTTTGGTATAAGCATTGAGATATCACATCACATGCTATAGGAAGGGTCTCATGATTGGAATGGGAAGGACTTGGATATCACATATCATGCTATAGGCAGGGTCTCAGGTTTGGAAAGGGAAGGAGATGGATATCACATTTCATGTTAGAGGTAGGATCTCAGGTTTGGTATTAGAGGCATTGAGATATCACATCTCATGCTATCAGAAGGGTCTCAGGATTGGAATGGGAAGGAGTTGGATATCACATCTCATGCTAAAGGGAGGGTCTCAGGTTTGGAAGGGGAAGGATTTGGAAATCACATCTCATATTATAGGAAGGATCTCAGGTTTGGTATTAGAAGCATTGAGATATCACATCTCATGCTATCGGAAGGATCTCAGGTTTGGTATAAGAGGCATTGAGATATCACATCTCATGCTATCATAAGGGTCTCAGGATTGGAATGGGAAGGAGTTGGATATAACATCTCATGTTATAGGAAGGATCTCAGGTTTGGTATTGGAAGCATTGAGACATCACATCTCATGCTATAGGAAGGGTCTCAGGATTGGAATGGGAAGGTGTTGGATATCACATCTCATGCTATAGGAAGGGTCTCAGATTTGGTATAAGCATTGAGATATCACATCTCATACTATAGGAAGGGTCTCAGGATTGGAATGGGAAGGAGTTGTATATGACATCTCAGGCCATAGGAAGGGTCTCAGGTTTGATATAAGCATTGAGATATCACATCTCTGCTATCGTAAGGGTCTCAGGATTGGAATGGGAAGGAGTTGGATATCCCATCTGAGTTGGATATCCCATCTCATGTTATAGGAAGGGTCTCAGGTTTGGTATTAGAAGCATTGAGATATCACATCTCATGCTATAGGAAGGGTCTCAGGATTGGAATGGGGAGGACTTGGATGTCACATCTCATGCTATAGGGAGGGTCTCAAGTTTGATATTAGAAGCATTGAGATAACAAATGTCATGATATCGGAAGGGTCTCAGGATTGGAATGGGAAGGAGTTGGATATCACATCTCATGATAAAGGAAGGGTCTAAGGTTTGGAAGGGGAAGGATTTGGATATCACATCTCATGTTATAGGACGGGTCTCAGGTTTGGTATTAGAAGCATTGAGATATCAAGTCTCATGGTATAGGAAGGGTCTCAGAATTGGAATGGGAAGAAGTTGGATATCACATCTCAAGCTATAGGAAGGGTCTCAGGATTGGAATGGGAAGGAGTTTGATATCACATCTCATGCCATAGTATGGGTCTCAGATTTGGTAGAAGCATTGGGATATCACATCTCATGCTATCGGAATGGTATCAGTATTGGATTTGGAAGGAGTTGGATATCCCATCTCATGCTATAGGAAAGGTCTCAGGTTGGAATGGGATGGAGTTGGATATCACATTTCATGTTATAGGAAGGGTCTCAGGATTGGAATGGGAAGGACTTGGATATCATATCTCATGCTATAGGAAGGCTCTCAGGTTTGGAAGGGGAAGGAGTTGGATATCACATTTCATGTTAGAGGAAGGATCTCAGGTATGGTATTAGAGGCCTTGAGATATCACATCTCATGCTATAGGAACGGGTCTCAGGATTGGAATGGGAAGGAGTTGGATATCACATCTCAAGCTATAGGAAGGGTCTCAGGTTTGGTATAAGCATTGAGATATCACATCTCAGGATTGGAATGGGAAGGAGTTGGATATCACATCTCATGTTATAGGAAAGATCTCAGGTTTGGTATTAGAAGCATTGAGACATCACATCTCAGGTTATAGGAAGGGTCTCAGGATTGGAATGGGAAGAAGTTGGATATCACATCTCATGCTATAGGAAGGGTCTCAGGTTTGGAAGGGGAAGGAGTTGGATATCCAATCTCATGTTATAGGACTGGTCTCAGGTTTGGTATTAGAAGCATTGAGATATCACATCGCATGCTGTAGGAAGGTTCTCAGGTTTGGAATGGGGAGGAATTGGATATCACATCTCATGTCATAGGAAGGATCTCAGGTTTGGTATTAGAAGCATTGAGATATCACTTCTCATGCTATAGGAATGGTCTCAGGGTTGGAATGGGAAGGAGTTGGATATTACATTCTTGCTATAGGAAGGGTCTCATGTTTGGAATGGGAAGGAGTTGGATATCACATATGCTATAGGAAGGGTCTCAGGTTTGGAACGGGAAGGAGTTGGATATCCGATCTCATGTTATAGGAAGGGTCTCAGGTTTGGTATAAGCATTGAGATATCACATCTCTGCTATCAGAAGTGTCTCAGGATTGGAATGGGAAGGAGTTGGATATCCCATCTCATGTTATAGGACGGGTCTCAGGTTTGTTATTAGAATCATTGAGATATCATATTGCACGCTGCAGGAAGGGTCTAAGGATTGGAATGGGAAGGACTTGGATATCACATCTCATGCTATAGATAGGCTCTCAGATTTGGAAAGGGAAGGAGTTGGATATCACATTTCATGTTAGAGGAAGGATCTCAGGTTTGGTATTAGAGGCATTGAGATATCACATCTCATGCTATAGGAAGCGTCTCAGGATTGGAATGGGAAGGAGTTGGGTATCAAATCTCATGCTATAGGAAGGGTTTCAGGATTGATATAAGTATTGAGATATAACATCTCATGCTATAGGAAGGGTCTCAGGATTGGAATGGAAGGAGTTGGATATCACATCTCATGTTATAGGAAGGATCTCAGGTTTGGTATTAGAAGCATTGAGACATCACATCTCATGCTATAGGAAGGGTCTCAGGATTGGAATGGGAAGGAGTTGGATATCACATCTCATGCTATAGGAAGGGTCTCAGGTTTGGTATAAGCATTGAGATATCACATCTCATGCTATAGGAAGGGTCTCATGATTGGAATGGGAAGGAGTTGTATATGACATCTCATGCCGTAGGAAGGGTCTCAGGTTTCGTATAAGCATTGAGATATCACATCTCTGCTATCGGAAGGGTCTCAGGATTGGAATGGGAAGGAGTTGGATATCCCATCTCATGTTATAGGAAGAGTCTCAGGTTTGGTATTAGAAGCATTGGATATCACATATCATGCTATAGGAAGTGTCTCAGGATTGGAATGGGAAGGACTTGGATATCACATCTCATGCTATAGGGAGGGTCTCAAGTTTGATATTAGAAGCATTGAGATATCACATCTCATGCTATAGGAAGGGTCTCAGGATTGGAATGGGAAGGAGTTGGATATCACATCTCATGCTATAGGAAGGGTCTCAGGTTTGGTATAAGCAGTGAGATATCACATCTCATGCTATTGGAAGGGTCTCAGGATTGGAATGGGAAGGAGTTGGATATCACATCTCATGCTATAGGAAGGGTCTCAGGTTTGGAACGGGAAGGAGTTGGATATCATATCTCATGTTATAGGAAGAGTCTCAGGTTTGGTATAAGCATTGAGATATCACATCTCTGCTATCGGAGATGTCTCAGGATTGGGATGGGAAGGAGTTGGATATCACATCTCATGCTATAGGAAGGGTATCAGGTTTGGAACGGGAAGGAGTTGGATATCACATATGCTATAGGAAGGGTCTCAGGTTTGGAACGGGAAGGAGTTGAATATCACATCTCATGCTATAGGTAGGCTCTCAGGTTTGGTATAAGCATCGAGATATCACATCTCATGCTATAGGAAGGGTCTCAGGATTGGAATGGGAAGGATTTGGATATCACATCTCATGCTATAGGAAGGGTCTCAGGTTTGGTATAAGCATGGAGATATCACTTCTCATGCTATAGGAAGTGTCTCAGGATTGGAATGGGAAGGAGTTGGATATCACATCTCATGTTATAGGAAGGATCTCAGGTTTGGTATTAGAAGCATTGAGACATCACATCTCATGCTATAGGAAGGGTCTCAGGATTGGAATGGGAAGTAGTTGGATATCACATCTCATGCTAAAGGGAGGGTCTCAGGTTTGGAAGGGGAAGGATTTGGATATTACATCTCGTGTTATAGGAATGATCTCAGGTTTGGTATTAGAAGCATTCAGATATCACATCTCATGCTATCGGAAGGATCTCAGGTTTGGTATTAGAAGCATTGAGATATCAAATCTCATGCTATAGGAAGGGTCGCAGGATTGGAATGGGAAGGAGTTCGATATCACATCTCATGCTATGGGAAGGGTCTCAGGATTGGAATGGGAAGGAGTTTTATATGACATCTCATTCCATAGGAAGGATCTCAGGTTTGGTATTAGAAGCATTGAGACATAACATCTCATGTTATAGGAAGGGTCTCAGGATTGGAATGGGAAGGAGTTGGATATCACATCTCATGCTATAGGAAGGGTCTCAGGTTTGGTATAAGTATTGAGATATCACATCTCATGCTATAGGAAGGGTCTCAGGATTGGAATGGGAAGGAGTTGTATATGACATCTCATGCCACAGGAAGGGTCTCAGGTTTGGTATAAGCATTGAGATATCACATCTCTGCTATCGGAAGGGTCTCAGGATTGGAATGGGAAGGAGTTGGATATCCCATCTTACGTTATAGGAAGGGTCTCAGGTTTGGTATTAGAAGCATTGAGATATCACATCTCATTCTATAGGAAGGGTCTCAGGATTGGAATGGGAAGGACTTGGATATCACATCTCATTCTATAGGGAGGGTCTCGCGTTTGGAAAGGGAAGGAGTTGGATATCACATTTCATGTTAGATGTAGGATCTCAGGTTTGGTATTAGAGGCATTGAGATATCACATCTCATGCTATCAGAAGGGTCTCAGGATTGGAATGGGAAGGAGTTGGATATCACATCTCATGCTAAAGGGAGGGTCTCAGGAATGGAAGGGGAAGGATTTGGATATCACATCTCATGTTATAGGAAGGATCTCAGGTTTGGTATTAGAAGCATTGAGATATCACATCTCATGCTATCGGAAGGATCTCAGGTTTGGTATTAGAGACATTGAGATATCACATCTCATGCTAAAGGGAGGGTCTCAGATTTGGAAGGGGAAGGATTTGGATATCACATCTCTTGTTATAGGAAGGATCACAGGTTTGGTATTAGAAGCATTGAGATATCACATCTCATGCTATGGGAAGGGTCTCAGGATTGGAATGGGAAGGAGTTGGATATATCGCGGTGTCCAGTCAACTGGTCGACTGCAATTTGGTCGACTGCAATTTGGTCGACGCAATTTGGTCGAATGCCAAATGGTCGAATTTTTTTTTTTTTATATATATATATGTGTTTTGTGGGTTTTCGTGTGGGGAAAAAAAATAAAAAAGAAAAAAAAGGCGGTTGGGGGGGACCCCCCCAAAAAAAACCAAAAAATGGGTAAAAAAAAAAAAACAAAAAAAATTCGACCATTTGGCATTCGACCAAATGGTGTCGACCAAATTGTCTGTCGACCAAATGTTTTCGACCATTTGACTGGTAACCGGATATCGCATCTCATGCTATAGGAAGGGTCTCAGGTTTGGAACGGGAAGGAGTTAGATATCACATCTCATGTTATAGTAAGAGTCTCAGGTTTGGTATAAGCATTGAGATTTCACATCTCTGCTATCGGAGGTGTCTCAGGATTGGGATGGGAAGGAATTGGATATCACATCTCATGCTATAGGAAGGGTATCAGGTTTGGAACGGGAAGGAGTTGGATATCCCATCTCATGTTATAGGACGGGTCTCAGTTTTGATATTAGAAGCATTGAGATATCACATCACATGCTGTAGGAAGGGTCTCAGGTTTGGAATGAGAAGGATTTAGATATCACATCTCATGTCATGGGAAGGATCTCACGTTTGGTATAAGCATTGGGATATCACATCTCTGCTATTGGAAAGGTCTCAAGATTGGAATGGGAAGGACTTGGATATCACAATTCATGTTATAGGAAGGGTCTCAGGTTTGGTATTAGAAGCATTGAGATATGACATCTCATGCTATAGGAAGGGTCTCAGGATTGGAATGGGAAGGACTTGGATATCACATCTCATGTTATAGGAAGGGTCTCAGGTTTGGTATTAGAAGCATTGAGATATCACATCTCATGCTATAGGAAGGGTCTCAGGAGTGGAATGGGAAGGAGTTGGATATCACATCTCATGATAAAGGAAGGGTCTAAGGTTTGGAAGGGGAAGGATTTGGATATCACATCTCATGTTATTGGACTGGTCTCAGGTTTGGTATTAGAAGCATTGAGATATCAAGTCTCATGGTATAGGACGGGAGTTTGATATCACATCTCATGCCATGGTATGGGTCTCAGGTTTTGTAGAAGCATTGGGATATCACATCTCATGCTATCGGAAGGATATCAGGATTAGATTTGGAAGGAGTTGGATATCCCATCTCATGCTATAGGAAGGGTCTCAGGTTGGAATGGGAAGGAGTTGGATATCACATCTCATGTTATAGGAAGGGTCTCAGGATTTGAATGGGAAGGACTTGGATATCACATCTCATGCTGTAGGAAGGCTCTCAGGTTTGGAAAGGGAAGGAGTTGGATATCACATTTCATGTTAGAGGTAGGATCTCAGGTTTGGTATTAGAGGCATTGAGATATCACATCTCATCCTATCAGAAGGGTATCAGGATTGGAATGGGAAGGAATTGGATATCACATCTCATGCTAAAGGGAGGGTCTCAGGTTTGGTATTAGAAGCATTGAGATATCACATCTCATGCTATCGGAAGGATCTCAGGTTTGGTATTAGAAGCATTGAGATATCACATCTCATGCTATAGGAAGGGTCTCAGGATTGGAATGGGAAGGAGTTGGATATCACATCTCATGTTATAGGAAGGATCTCAGGTGTGGTATTAGAAGCATTGAGATATCACATTTCATGCTATAGGAAGGGTCTCAGGATTGGAATGGGAAGGAGTTGGATATCACATCTCATGCTAAAGGAAGGGTCTCAGTTTTGGTAGAAGCATTGAGATATCACATCTCATGCTATAGGAAGGGTCTCAGGATTGGAATGGGAAGGAGTTGGATATCACATCTCGTGCTATAGGAAGGGTCTCAGGTTTGGTATAAGCATTGAGATATCACATCTCTGCTATCGGAAGGGTCTCAGGATTGGAATGGGAAGGACTTAGATATCACATCTCATGCTATAGGGAGGGTCTCATTATTGATATTAGAAGCATTGAGATATCACATCTCATGCTATCGGAAGGGTCTCAGGATTGGAATGGAAGGAGCTGGATATCACATCTCATGCTAAGACCTGATATACCCTTCCTATAAAATGAGATGGGAATATCCAACTCCTTCCCATTCCAATCCTGAGACCCTTCCGATAGCAGAGATGTGATATCTCAATGCTTATACCAAACCTGAGATCCTTCCTATAACATGAGGTGTGATATCCAACTCCTTCCCATTCCAATCCTGAGACACTTCCTATAGCATGAGATGTGATATCTCACTGCTTATACCAAACCTGATACCCTTCCTATAGCATGAGATGTGATATCCAACTCCTTCCCATTCCAATCCTGAGTCCCTTCCTATAGCATGAGATGTGATATCTCAATGCTTCTAATATCAAACTTGAGACCCTCCCTATAGCATGAGATGTGATATCCAAGTCCTTCACATTCCAATCCTGAGACACTTCCTATAGCATGAGATGTGATATCTCAATGCTTCTAATACCAAACCTGAGACTCTTCCTATAACATGAGATGGGATATCCAACTCCTTCCCATTCCAATCCTGAGACCCTTCCAAAAGCAGAGATGTGATATCTCAATGCTTATACCAAACCTGAGACCCTTCCTATGGCATGAGATGTCATATACATATCCTTCCCATTCCAATCCTGAGACCCTTCCTATAGCATGAGATGTGATATCTCAATGCTTATACCAAACCTGAGACCCTTCCTATAGCATGAGATGTGATATCCAACTCCTTCCCATTCCAATCCTGAGACCCTTCCTATAGCATGAGATGTGATATCTCAATGCCTCTAATACCAAACCTGAGATCCTTCCTCTAACATGAAATGTGATATCCAACACCTTCCCTTTCCAAACCTGAGAGCCTACCTATAGCTTGAGATGTGATATCCAAGTCCTTCCCATTCCAATCCTTAGACCCTTCCTACAGCATGCAATATGATATCTCAATGATTCTAATAACAAACCTGAGACCCGTCCTATAACATGAGATGGGATATCCAACTCCTTCCCATTCCAATCCTGAGACACTTCCGATAGCAGAGATGTGATATCTCAATGCTTATACCAAACCTGAGACCCTTACTATAACATGAGATGTGATATCCAACTCCTTCCAAATCCAATCCTGATACCGTTCCGATAGCATGAGATGTGATATCCCAATGCTTCTACGAAACCTGAGACCCATACTATGGCATGAGATGTGATATCAAACTCCTTCCCATTCCAATCCTGAGACCCTTCCTATAGCTTGAGATGTGATATCCAACTCCTTCCCATTCCAATTCTGAGACCCTTCCTATACCATGAGACTTGATATCTCAATGCTTCTAATACCAAACCTGAGACCCGTCCTATAACATGAGATGTGATATCCAAATCCTTCCCCTTCCAAACCTTAGACCCTTCCTTTATCATGAGATGTGATATCCAACTCCTTCCCATTCCAATCCTGAGACCCTTCCTATAGCATGAGATGTGATATCTCAATGCCTCTAATACCAAACCTGAGATCCTTCCTCTAACATGAAATGTGATATCCAACTCCTTCCCATTCCAATCCTGAGACCCTTCCGATAGCAGAGATGTGATATCTCAATGCTTATACCAAACCTGAGATCCTTCCTATAACATGAGGTGTGATATCCAACTCCTTCCCATTCCAATCCTGAGACACTTCCTATAGCATGAGATGTGATATCTCACTGCTTATACCAAACCTGATACCCTTCCTATAGCATGAGATGTGATATCCAACTCCTTCCCATTCCAATCCTGAGTCCCTTCCTATAGCATGAGATGTGATATCTCAATGCTTCTAATATCAAACTTGAGACCCTCCCTATAGCATGAGATGTGATATCCAAGTCCTTCACATTCCAATCCTGAGACACTTCCTATAGCATGAGATGTGATATCTCAATGCTTCTAATACCAAACCTGAGACTCTTCCTATAACATGAGATGGGATATCCAACTCCTTCCCATTCCAATCCTGAGACCCTTCCAAAAGCAGGGATGTGATATCTCAATGCTTATACCAAACCTGAGACCCTTCCTATGGCATGAGATGTCATATACATATCCTTCCCATTCCAATCCTGAGACCCTTCCTATAGCATGAGATGTGATATCTCAATGCTTATACCAAACCTGAGACCCTTCCTATAGCATGAGATGTGATATCCAACTCCTTCCCATTCCAATCCTGAGACCCTTCCTATAGCATGAGATGTGATATCTCAATGCCTCTAATACCAAACCTGAGATCCTTCCTCTAACATGAAATGTGATATCCAACACCTTCCCTTTCCAAACCTGAGAGCCTACCTATAGCTTGAGATGTGATATCCAAGTCCTTCCCATTCCAATCCTTAGACCCTTCCTACAGCATGCAATATGATATCTCAATGATTCTAATAACAAACCTGAGACCCGTCCTATAACATGAGATGGGATATCCAACTCCTTCCCATTCCAATCCTGAGACACTTCCGATAGCAGAGATGTGATATCTCAATGCTTATACCAAACCTGAGACCCTTACTATAACATGAGATGTGATATCCAACTCCTTCCAAATCCAATCCTGATACCGTTCCGATAGCATGAGATGTGATATCCCAATGCTTCTACGAAACCTGAGACCCATACTATGGCATGAGATGTGATATCAAACTCCTTCCCATTCCAATCCTGAGACCCTTCCTATAGCTTGAGATGTGATATCCAACTCCTTCCCATTCCAATTCTGAGACCCTTCCTATACCATGAGACTTGATATCTCAATGCTTCTAATACCAAACCTGAGACCCGTCCTATAACATGAGATGTGATATCCAAATCCTTCCCCTTCCAAACCTTAGACCCTTCCTTTATCATGAGATGTGATATCCAACTCCTTCCCATTCCAATCCTGAGACCCTTCCTATAGCATGAGATGTGATATCTCAATGCCTCTAATACCAAACCTGAGATCCTTCCTCTAACATGAAATGTGATATCCAACTCCTTCCCTTTCCAAACCTGAGAGCCTACCTATAGCATGAGATGTGATATCCAAGTCCTTCCCATTCCAATCCTTAGACCCTTCCTATAGCATGCAATATGATATCTCAATGATTCTAATAACAAACCTGAGACCCGTCCTATAACATGAGATGGGATATCCAACTCCTTCCCATTCCAATCCTGAGACACTTCCGATAGCAGAGATGTGATATCTCAAAGCTTATACCAAACCTGAGACCCTTCTTATAACATGAGATGTAATATCCAACTCCTTCCCATTCCAAACCTGAGACCCTTCCTATAGCATATGTGATATCCAACTCCTTCCAATTCCAAACATGAGACCCTTCCCATAGCAAGAATGTAATATCCAACTCCTTCCCATTCCAATCCTGAGACCATTCCTATAGCATGAGATGTGATATCTCAATGCTTCTAATACCAAACCTGAGATCCTTCCTATGACATGAGATGTGATATCCAATTCCTTCCCATTCCAAACCTGAGACCCTTCCTACAGCATGCGATGTGATATCTCAATGCTTCTAATACCAAACCTGAGACCAGTCCTATAACATGAGATGGGATATCCAACTCCTTCCCGTTCCAATCCTGAGACACTTCCGATTGCAGAGATGTGATATCTCAATGCTTATACCAAACCTGAGACTCTTCCTATAACATGAGATGTGATATCCAACTCCTTCCCGTTCCAAACCTGAGACCCTTCCTATAGCATGAGATGTGATATCCAACTCCTTCCCATTCCAATCCTGAGACCCTTCCGATAGCATGAGATGTGATATCTCAATGCCTCTAATACCAAACCTGAGATCCTTCCTATAACATGTGATGTGATATTCAATTCCTTCCCCTTACAAACCTGAGACCCTCCCTTTAGCATGAGATGTGATATCCAACTCCTTCCCATTCCAATCCTGAGACCCTTATGATAGCATGAGATGTGATATCTCAATGCCTCTAATACCAAACCTGAGATACTTCCGATAGCATGAGATGTGATATCTCAATGCTTCTAATACCAAACCTGAGATCCTTCCTATAACATGAGATGTGATATCCAACTCCTTCCCATTCCAATCCTGAGACCCTTCTGATAGCATGAGATGTGATATCTCAATGCCTCTAATACCAAACCTGAGATCCTACCTCTAGCATGAAATGTGATATCCAACTCCTTCCCTTTCCAAACCTGAGAGCCTACCTATAGCATGAGATGTGATATCCAAGTCCTTCCCATTCCAATCCTTAGACCCTTCCTATAGCATGCAATATGATATCTCAATGATTCTAATAACAAACCTGAGACACGTCCTATAACATGAGATGGGATATCCAACTCCTTCCCATTCCAATCCTGAGACACTTCCGATAGCAGAGATGTGATATCTCAATGCTTATACCAAACCTGAGACCCTTCCTATAACATGAGATGTGATATCCAACTCCTTCCAATTCCAAACATGAGACCCTTCCCATAGCAAGAATGTAATATCCAACTCCTTCCCATTCCAATCCTGAGACCATTCCTATAGCATGAGATGTGATATCTCAATGCTTCTAAAACCAAACCTGAGATCCTTCCTATGACATGAGATGTGATATCCAATTCCTTCCCATTCCAAACCTGAGACCCTTCCTACAGCATGTGATGTGATATCTCAATGCTTCTAATACCAAACCTGAGACCAGTCCTATAACATGAGATGGGATATCCAACTCCTTCCCGTTCCAATCCTGAGACACTTCCGATTGCAGAGATGTGATATCTCAATGCTTATACCAAACCTGAGACTCTTCCTATAACATGAGATGTGATATACAACTCCTTCCCGTTCCAAACCTGAGACCCTTCCTATAGCATGAGATGTGATATCCAACTCCTTCCCATTCCAATCCTGAGACCCTTCCGATAGCATGAGATGTGATATCTCAATGCCTCTAATACCAAACCTGAGATCCTTCCTATAACATGTGATGTGATATTCAATTCCTTCCCCTTCCAAACCTGAGACCCTCCCTTTAGCATGAGATGTGATATCCAACTCCTTCCCATTCCAATCCTGAGACCCTTATGATAGCATGAGATGTGATATCTCAATGCCTCTAATACCAAACCTGAGATACTTCCGATAGCATGAGATGTGATATCTCAATGCTTCTAATACCAAACCTGAGATCCTTCCTATAACATGAGATGTGATATCCAACTCCTTCCCATTCCAATCCTGAGACCCTTCTGATAGCATGAGATGTGATATCTCAATGCCTCTAATACCAAACCTGAGATCCTACCTCTAAAATGAAATGTGATATCCAACTCCTTCCCTTTCCAAACCTGAGACCCTGCCTATAGCATGAGATGTGATATCCAAGTCCTTCCCATTCCAATCCTGAGACCCTTCCTATAGCATGAGATGTGATATCTCAATGTCTCGTCGTCGTGTTGAGTCTGCAGCAGCAGAGTTGAGTAAAAGACGTCCCAAACGAAGGAACCCGCACAGTTTGTTACCACAGCAGGGCAACGGAGCGGCGGTGTGTATCTGAGCCAAATGTACACTACTCACTTCAGACCTGGGAACGCCAAGTGTACGAATCATGTGAGAGTGACAAGGACTCGATATACTACACAACCTGGCAGCGGTTACAGAGCAAGACTCCTGTGTAGGCTGGTCAGTCTACTGGATGGCCCAGAGACGCTTCCGAAGGCTTACTAGCAGGAGATGGTGAAGATGCCGAGAATAGCTGTCCCCGCTATTCCAAGGGTCGAAGTATCAGTACAGGCCTTCTGGTTCGATCAAAGGTGAAAAGGGTTTCACAAGGCGACAGCAGTGCAGAGGAGCAGTCCTTCAGCGGGTCACCAGCGATTCCTCGGTTCAGCCTCTTGGTTGCAGGATACTTGGCTCCTGTATTCCTTCGTTTGTGAGAACTCAGGAGATCGACATGGTAGTGGTGTTTCCAGCCACCTCTTATCCACAGTTCCCTTCGCGCCAAAACGGAGGGGACCCAATGGGAGATCCGCTCATCAACACTCACACCATTCGTGGACCTATCACGGACCACGGTTGTCCCAGGCATTCACACCACCCTAGACTCTCTGGCACCCAGGATGTGTATTGGGACCAGACATCCCAGCCCACATCCTGGAGGCACACACAAGACATGTAGAAGCCCGCGAAAGCATCTGTGTTTCGCGGGAAAGTACATGCCCAAATAAGGAAGGCCCCAGGTCGGCTCGACCTGGGGAAGGTGAAGGGAGCAAGATGGTCAGCGGACAGGACAAAGGAGCCTCGTGGTCTGGCCATTTTGGGCTCTAGGCCACCCTTTTGGGTTAAGCGCGAGAAACGCGCTTAGAACGCCAAAAGGAGCTCAAAACACAATAAACGATCGCTGCCACCATTCCCATCCGTGAATCACTTGCACTGATCAGTTACAATCCTGGAAGAGTATCTAGGGCCTGTAGAAGGCTAGAGACCCAAGAGAGCAGTAACTTATCTTACAGTGCCCTCTTGTGTCATGTTGCACGAAAGCCGCAACATGATAAAAGAAACTACGGAAACGAGCGTTTCCTGGTACTGACTGTCTTAAGGGCATGACAGTTTCCCCGTAAGAAAGGAGCGAAAGCCCAGAGGAGTGAGGCAGAAGGCTGCACTTCTCTGGCAAAGTCGAGAACAAGGTGAAAAACAACAGCAAAAAGTTTAGGGGTTGCCACATGGAAGGAAAATTACCTACAATTACGAAATCTTTCCTAACACTCGCCCCTCCCAGACTATGGACAGGGGGAACTAATCCACCCCTGGATGAGTCTCTTGTTCAGGTCGGTTAAACATTCTGCACAACCCATCAGCATTGCTATGTTGGACACCTGGCCTATGCTCAATAGTGAAGTCGAAGCCTTGTAGACTTATGGACCACCTAAGCAACTTTGGATTCTCCCCCTTCATGTTTATTAGCCACTTTAAGGGCTTATGGTCAGTTTGCACAGTGAAGTGGGTCCCATAGAGGTAGGGCCTCAGCTTCCTTAGGGCCCACACAACAGAGAAACATTCTTTCTCTACCGTGGACCATCTGAGCTCTCTGTCCTTAAACTGGCGACTAATAAAACCAATAGGGTGTTCCTTACCCTTCTCATCTACTTGCGATAGTACAGCTCCTATCCCAGTGTCAGAGGCGTCCGTCTGCACGATAAAAGGTCTTTGATAATCAGGGGCCCTGAGGACAGGGGCCTGGCACAAGGAGTCTTTTAAGCCATTGAAGGCCTTCTCACACTCGTCGGTCCAAGTTACCTTCTTGGGTTTCTTCAGAGTTGTGAGGGCAGTCAGAGGGGCAGCTATGGTGCCATAGTCTGCCACAAAATTGCGGTAATACCCCGTGAGTCCTAAGAAGGATCTCACTTGGGTTTGTGTAGTGGGGGTAGGCCAGTCTTGTACTGCTTGTACTTTACTGGGTACAGGCTGTATCCTCCCGCCACCTACTTCATGTCCAAGGTAAAACACTGAGCCTTGTCCAATCTGGCATTTACTAGCCTTTATGGTCAAGTGTGCTTTCTGAAGAGCCTGGAGCACAATCCCGAGGTGTTTCACATGGTCTTCCCAGGTGGCACTGAAAACTGCTATATCGTCCAACCCATTCAAAACATGATGCACAAGCCTCTGGAAAGTGGCAGGTGCATTCTTCAACCCGAACGGCATTCCCCGGAATTGGTAAAGGCCGTCTGGAGTAGAAAACGCTGTCTTCTCCTTGGCATGTTCTGCTAAAGCTATTTGCCAATAGCCAGCAGTGAGGTCAAACGTGCTGAGGTACTTGGAGGCACCCTAAGTATCCACCAGCTCATCTGTTCGAGGCAAGGGGTGTGCATCTATCTTGGTGACAGCATTCAGAGCCCTGTAATCCACGCAGAACCTCAATTCAGAAGTGCCTGCCTTTGGAACGAAAACCACAGGGCTGGACCAAGGACTACTAGAGGGTTCAATCACCCCAAGGTCTAACATCTTGTTGACCTCGGTCTTAATATAAGACCGTACTTTGTCTGACATCCTGTATCCCCTACTTTTGGTAGGTACACTGTCTCCTGTGTCTATGTTATGTTTGCACCAAGGTGTCAAACCAGGCGACTGTGAAAACAGGGGGGAAAACTGCCTAAGCAAACTTTTCACCTCAGCCTGCTGATCAGAAGTCAGGTGAGGGGCCCCTCGGACACCCTCAAAGGAGCTATCTGAAGGACCGCTTTGGAACAGGTCGGGGAGAGGTTCAGACTCCTCTTCCTCAACATCTGAAGCCAGTAACAGTGCTGCGATTTCGACTCTTGGGACGAAAGCCTTCAGCCTATTCACGTGAAACACTTTTGGAGCCTGTCCAGGCCTTCCAAGGTCCACTAAATAGTTAACCTCACCCAGGGGCTCCACCACTGTGTAAGGGCCTGACCATTTGTCCTGTAAAGCTCAAGGCCTTATGGGATTCATGATCAGGACTTGCTGACCAGGTGTAAAGTTGATGAGGGAAGCTTTCTGGTCGTACCAATGTTTCACCAGTGCTTGTCCTGCCTTCAATTTATCACTAGCCAAGCCCATCAGAAGTACCATCCGTTTTCTGAGCCCTAGCACATAATCAACTACGTTGGTAGTAACAGGGGGAGTGGGCATCTCCCATCCCTCTTTGACTATGGCTAAGGGTCCCCGTACAGGATGACCAAACAGAAGTTTGAAGGGGCTGAAGCCAACACCCTCCTGTGGTACCTCTCGGTAGGCAAACAGTAAGCATGGTAAAAGAAGATCCCATTGTCTTCTCTGAAGCTTCTCCAGAGCCCCAATCATGCTTTTTAACGTTCTGTTGAAACGTTCCACCAGACCATTGGTCTGGGGGTGGTATGCAGAAGAGAACTTGTAGGTGACCCCACATTCTTTCCACATAGCCTGCATATACTTCGACATAAAGTTGCTGCCACGATCTGACACAACTTCTTTAGGGAAGCCAACCCTAGTAAATATGCCAAGTAAAGCTTTTGCAACTGACTTGGCAGTTACAGTTTTCAATGGGATGGCCTCAGGATATCTGGTTGCATGGTCGACCAGCACCAGGATAAACCTATTGCCCGAGGATGCTTGCGGGTCAAGGGGACCAACGATGTCGATCCCTACCCTTTCAAATGGTACCCCCACAACTGGGAGCGGTACCAACGGAGCTTGGATTGTCGAGCCAACCTTACCAGATAACTGGCAGGAGGCACAACTCCTGCAGTGACTTTCTACTTGCACCCCCATCTTGGGCCAGTAGAAGTGCATGGATAACCTTTGCTTGCTCCTCTTAATACCAAGGTGACCAGCAAGGAGCACTTCATGCGCCAACTGCAGGAGGAAGGGCCTAACAGCAAGGGGAACCACCAACCTCCTATGGTCTCCTTCTGTAGACTCTGTGGGCTCACTATACAGGAGTCCACCTTCCCAATACATCCTATGCGTCCCAGGAGGTTCACCCTCAAGCTGGGAGCAGGCCTGTCTCCTTAGGCCTTCCAGAGATGGGCACTCATGTTGGCCTTTACTGAATTGGTCCCTGTCAGGACCTCCTTCAATTTACAAGTCTTTTAGTTCAGGATGGTCGTTGGGGTCAAATACTTCAGGCATCACCACCTCCTCGTCAGGCCCGGGCGATTGACCAACTTCCTCCACCACAGTGGTAGGCGAGCTCGGGGGAATATTCTCTTTCCCTCGTCTTGACTTGTTGACTCCTTTTGCCTTGGGTTTCCCCTTCGGCTGGGGCGGCGTATTGGTCTTGGCCAATGCTGCCCGTGCTTGAGACCGTGTGTAGGGTCTTTCGGCAGTGTCTCCTACGAGCCCTAAAGCTCTGAGATCATTACCTAACAAGACCTTTCCCGGGACGTTTCTCTGAATGCTCACTGGAATCCTGACTGCTGTACCATTTAAAGTAAGATTTACAGGTATTACTGGGAACATACAGAGTGGGCCGTCAGCCAACTTAGTGGGCATCAGAGTAGCTCTGGCAACTTCCTCTGAGTCTACCAAGGTAGAATCCACTACAGTTCGACTGCACCCACTATCCCTAAGAGCTGGAGTATCTACTCCATTGATCAGCACACTGTCTTTAAAGTAGTGCTTGGTATTATCTGTAATCCTAGCATAAGCCTCTGCGACTTTAGGCTCCCAGGAACCCAGGGAAACTAAAACTACCTCAGCCTCTATCCCGCTGGGAAATGAGTCTGAGGAGAAGGATGCTCCTGTAATCTCTTCTTCCTCGTAGGAGGAGAAGGCCAGATTAGCGGAGTGGACCCCCAAAGGTCAAACCTTACACCGGGGATCCCCCTTCACGTGGTCAGTTGCTCCACAAGCAAAACAAGATCCATTGGGTCTGTTTACATAGGGAGGCTTATTGTAACCAGAGTTCTGTTTCGGAGGCTGACCTCCACTACCCTGTGAGTTCTCTTGTGTCTTACCCTTATTTTTCTTTTTGTGGCCCTTTTGAGAAGAAGATTTATCAGATTCTCCACCCTCCTTATCTTTGGACTTTTTCCCTTCCTCCTGCTTACCAGGATGAGTTTTGTCCTTATGGGACACTCGATGTGACACCCATAAGTCTGCTGCAATGGCCAGCTTCTTAGGATCTATCTCCTTCGAATCGGCCAAATGCTGCTTAAGCTCCGGGGAAGAAGATGCAAAAATGTGTTCCAGCATGACAAGATTTATCATGCCTTCGAAGGTAGAAACCTTATAACCTTCGACCCAGCCAGTTAAGTTTTTCAAGGATTCAGTGACATAAGATACCCAAGTACCACCTTCCTTTTTCTTATACTCTATGAATCGTTTCAAATATTGGGCCGGAGTCTTCCCAAACTTTAAAATATGAGTTTGCTTTAACATTGCGAAATCAGCTTGCTCAGCCTTCGACATTTCCATAATGGCACTACAGCCAGAATGGGGCAGTCTTCTGAGTAACCAGGCAATCTTATCAGCATTGTCAACTTGTTGAACTTCGCATGCATACTCAAACGCATTCATCCAGTGCATAATGTCATTCCTTTCCTCATACACAATGACCAGATCTTTCGGAAACCGTGGATGAGAGGAGGCCCCAGACCCATGTCCAGGACCCTTGGACCCATTTGCAACCTGAAGCTTGGCCAGTTCCAACTGGTGATCCCTGTCTTTCTGTTTTTCTGACTGTTCGATTTTTAGTTTGGCTATGCTGAATTCAAGCTCCTTCTGCCTAAACCGCAGCTCTTGCTTCTTGAATTCAAGCATAGCCTCCCCATCAACACTGGCAGAGGAAACATTAGACATCTCATCCTCCCTGTCCTCGTGGTCGCGGTGGATCAGTGCAGCGGCAGAACCGTTGGTTCTACCAGTGAGAGCAGCCCCACCTCCTTCCGCACTGTCCTCAGAAGTTATAGCGTCAAGCTGCGCTTCTTGCCACGCCACGATTCTTTGGATCATATCCAATTTCGTGCCTTGAGAGGAAACACCTCTCTCCGCACACATTTTTTTCAATGTTTCTGATTTGGAAGCATTTAAAGTTAACAAGGTATTTGTTTCCATACTGTTAGATAGGACTATGGCCTTTTTAAAGTTATACTACAACAATTCACTACGTGTCCTGGTAGGAATAACTTGAAATGCCTTAGTTCGTGCGCAACACTGGATACCTTCAGTCGTATCCCACCGCTGTACACCAATTTGTTAAGACGGATTTCTGAACTCTGTCCTGGTGGCGCAGAAGTTCAGAAGGCCAACCTAATTACTTGGAACAGGGTAACCTCTGGACAAGCCAGACCAATCAAGGTAGCGATCGCGGCGGTCAAGACTAGGTCTCAAGAGGGGTGAGGGTGACTGAAAGCCTGCAATGAGCACACAAAGCAAGGACACTTACAAACTACTCCAAACAGGTGCTATATTAAAAATATATACACATTTATTCCAAGGCCTTTAAAACAATGACCGTAGCGAGAAATCACAATACAACTCTAGTAAACCAACACATACCATACCAATACAATATATATACAAATACAAACAAGTCTCAAGCGTTAGATGCACGAAATGTGTAGTCCACCTAAAAGGGAAGGAAAACAGGCAGTGCGAAATAATGCTTAGACCCAGTCCGCCTTCAGAGGCACCTAACTAAAAGGAAGTCCGAGCCCTACGAAGAGTGGAGCCTTGTGCTCAAAAGTACCTGCACACGCTGGTGCCAACGGGCAAAAGGGGAGTCTCTTCGAGGGAGATCAGGCAGTTCAGTTTAGTGCACAAACGAAGAACAACAGTGTTCCGTGACTCAAGCGCAGCCTCCACTGTGGGCAGAAGCAGAGCGCGAGTACGGAAAGGCGTGCTGTTTTGACACAGCGGGGAAAAGCTATGGGCTCCTGCAGGAGGGCGACCAGTTCCTAGCTATGCTACTCACCGGACCCCGATGCAAGCAGACCCAGGCTTCTCCGCGTCAGTTTCAGTCGCTGGCAGGTTCAGAAGAGCAGGGGACGTCTCGTCGTCGTGTTGAGTCTGCAGCAGCAGAGTTGAGTAAAAGACGTCCCAAACGAAGGAACCCGCACAGTTTGTTACCACAGCAGGGCAACGGAGCGGCCGTGTGTATCTGAGCCAAATGTACACTACTCACTTCAGACCTGGGAACGCCAAGTGTACGAATCGTGTGAGAGTGACAAGGACTCGATATACTACACAACCTGGTGGCGGTTACAGAGCAAGACTCCTGTGTAGGCTGGTCAGTCTGCTGGATGGCCCAGAGACGCTTCCGAAGGCTTACTAGCAGGAGATGGTGAAGATGCCGAGAATAGCTGTCCCCGCTATTCCAAGGGTCGAAGTACTAGTACAGGCCTTCTGGTTCGATCAAAGGTGAAAAGGGTTTCACAAGGCGACAGCAGTGCAGAGGAGCAGTACTTCAGCGGGTCACCAGAGATTCCTCGGTTCAGCCTCTTGGTTGCAGGATACTTGGCTCCTGTATTCCTTCGTTCGTGAGAACTCAGGAGATCGACATGGTAGTGGTGTTTCCAGCCCCCTCTTATCCACGGTTCCCTTCGCGCCAAAACGGTGGGGACCCAATGGGAGATCCGCTCATCAACACTCACACCATTCGTGGACCTATCACGGACCACGGTGGTCCCAGGCATTCACACGGGACCAGACATCCCAGCCCACATACTGGAGGCACACACAAGACATGTAGAAGCCCGCGAAAGCATCCGTGTTTCGCGGGAAAGTACATGCCCAAATAAGGAAGGCCCCGGGTCGGCTCGACCTGGGGAAGGTGAAGGGAGCAAGACGGTCAGCGGACAGGACAAAGGAGCCTCGTGGTCTGGCCATTTTGGGAGCCAGGCCACCATTTTGGGTTAAGTGCGAGAAACGTGCTTAGAACGCCAAAAGGAGCTCAAAACACAAGAAACGATCGCTGCCACCATTCCCGTCCGTGAATCACTTGCACCGATCAGTTACAATCCTGAAAGAGTATCTAGGGCCTGTAGAAGGCTAGAATCCCAAGAGAGCAGCAACTTAGCTTACAGTGCCCTCTTGTGTCATGTTGCACGAAAGCCGCAACATGATAAAAGAAACTACGGAAAACAGCGTTTCCCGGTACTGACTGTCTTAAGGGCATGTCAGTTTCCCCGTAAGAAAGGAGCGAAAGCCCAGAGGAGTGCGGCAGAAGGCTGCACTTCTCTGGCAAAGTCGAGAACAAGGTGAAAAACAACAGCAAAAAGTTTAGGGGTTGCCACATGGAAGGAAAATTACCTACAATTATTAAATCTTTCCTAACAGATATCACATCTCATGTTATAGGAAGAGTCTCAGGTTTGGTATAAGCATTGAGATATCACATCTCTGCAATCGGAAGTGTCTCAGGATTGGGATGGGAAGGAGTTGGATATCCCATCTCATGTTATAGGACGGGTCTCAGGATTGTTATTAGAATCATTGAGATATCATATTGCATGCTGTAGGAAGGGTCTAAGGATTGGAATGGGAAGGACTTGGATATCACATCTCATGATAAAGGAAGGGTCTAAGGTTTGGAAGGGGAAAGATTTGGATATCACATCTCATGTTATAGGACGGGTCTCAGGTTTGGTATTAGAAGCATTGAGATATCAAGTCTCATGGCATAGGAAGGGTCTCAGAATTGGAATGGGAAGGAGTTGGATATCACATCTCAAGCTATAGGAAGAGTCTCAGGATTGGAATGGGAATGAGTTTGATATCACATCTCATGCCATAGTATGGGTCTCAGGTTTGGTAGAAGCGTTGGGATATGATATGAGCCTATCCATAGCATGAGATGTGATATCCAAGTCCTTCCCATTCCAATCCTTAGACCCTTCCTACAGCATGCAATATGATATCTCAATGATTCTAATAACAATCCTGAGACCCGTCCTATAACATGAGATGGGATATCCAACTCCTTCCCATCCCAATCCTGAGACACTTCCGATTGCAGAGATGTGATATCTCAATGCTTATACCAAACCTGAGACTCTTCCTATAACATGAGATGTGATATCTGTTAGGAAAGATTTAATAATTGTAGGTAATTTTCCTTCCATGTGGCAACCCCTAAACTTTTTGCTGTTGTTTTTCACCTTGTTCTCGACTTTGCCAGAGAAGTGCAGCCTTCTGCCGCACTCCTCTGGGCTTTCGCTCCTTTCTTACGGGGAAACTGACATGCCCTTAAGACAGTCAGTACCGGGAAACGCTGTTTTCCGTAGTTTCTTTTATCATGTTGCGGCTTTCGTGCAACATGACACAAGAGGGCACTGTAAGCTAAATTGCTGCTCTCTTGGGATTCTAGCCTTCTACAGGCCCTAGATACTCTTTCAGGATTGTAACTGATCGGTGCAAGTGATTCACGGACGGGAATGGTGGCAGCGATCGTTTCTTGTGTTTTGAGCTCCTTTTGGCGTTCTAAGCACGTTTATCGCACTTAACCCAAAATGGTGGCCTGGCTCCCAAAATGGCCAGACCACGAGGCTCCTTTCTCCTGTCCGCTGACCGTCTTGCTCCCTTCACCTTCCCCAGGTCGAGCCGACCCGGGGCCTTCCTTATTTGGGCATGTACTTTCCCGCGAAACACGGATGCTTTCGCGGGCTTCTACATGTCTTGTGTGTGCCTCCAGTATGTGGGCTGGGATGTCTGGTCCCGTGTGAATGCCTGGGACCACTGTGGTCCGTGATAGGTCCACGAATGGTGTGAGTGTTGATGAGCGGATCTCCCATTGGGTCCCCACCGTTTTGGCGCGAAGGGAACCGTGGATAAGAGGGGGCTGGAAACACCACTACCATGTCGATCTCCTGAGTTCTCACGAACGAAGGAATACAGGAGCCAAGTATCCTGCAACCAAGAGGCTGAACCGAGGAATCGCTGGTGACCCGCTGAAGGACTGCTCCTCTGCACTGCTGTCACCTTGTGAAACCCTTTTCATCTTTGATCGAACCATAAGGCCTGTACTAGCACTTCGACCCTTGGAATAGCGGGGACAGCTATTCTCGGCATCTTCACCATCTCCTGCTAGTAAGCCTTCGGAAGCGTCTCTGGGCCATCCAGCAGACTGACCAGCCTACACAGGAGTCTTGCTCTGTAACCGCCACCAGGTTGTGTAGTATATCGAGTCCTTGTCACTCTCACACGATTCGTACACTTGGCGTTACCAGGTCTGAAGTGAGTAGTGTACATTTGGCTCAGATACACACGGCCTCTCCGTTGCCCTGCTGTGGTAACAAACTGTGCGGGTTCCTTCGTTTGGGACGTCTTTTACTCAACTCTGCTGCTGCAGACTCAACACGACGACGAGACGTCCCCTGCTCTTCTGAACCTGCCAGCGACTGAAACTGACGCGGAGAAGCCTGGGTCTGCTTGCATCGGGGTCCGGTGAGTAGCATAGCTAGGAACTGGTCGCCCTCCTGCAGGAGCCCATAGCTTTTCCCCGCTGTGTCAAAACAGCACGCCTTTCCGTACTCGCGCTCTGCTTCTGCCCACAGTGGAGGCTGCGCTTGAGTCACGGAACACTGTTGTTCTTCGTTTGTGCACTAAACTGAACTGCCTGATCTCCCTCGAAGAGACTCCCCTTTTGCCCGTTGGCACCAGCGTGTGCAGGTACTTTTGAGCACAAGGCTCCACTCTTCGTAGGGCTCGGACTTCCTTTTAGTTAGGTGCCTCTGAAGGCGGACTGGGTCTAAGCATTATTTCGCACTGCCTGTTTTCCTTCCCTTTTAGGTGGACTACACATTTCGTGCATCTAACGCTTGAGACTTGTTTGTATTTGTATATATATTGTATTGGTATGGTATGTGTTGGTTTACTAGAGTTGTATTGTGATTTCTCGCTACGGTCATTGTTTTAAAGGCCTTGGAATAAATGTGTATATATTTTTAATATAGCACCTGTTTGGAGTAGTTTGTAAGTGTCCTTGCTTTGTGTGCTCATTGCAGGCTTTCAGTCACCCTCACCCCTCTTGAGACCTAGTCTTGACCGCCGCGATCGCTACCTTGATTGGTCTGGCTTGTCCAGAGGTTACCCTGTTCCAAGTAATTAGGTTGGCCTTCTGAACTTCTGCGCCACCAGGACAGAGTTCAGAAATCCGTCTTAACAAATTGGTGTACAGCGGTGGGATACGACTGAAGGTATCCAGTGTTGCGCACGAACTAAGGCATTTCAAGTTATTCCTACCAGGACACGTAGTGAATTGTTGTAGTATAACTTTAAAAAGGCCATAGTCCTATCTAACAGTATGGAAACAAATACCTTGTTAACTTTAAATGCTTCCAAATCAGAAACATTGAAAAAAATGTGTGCGGAGAGAGGTGTTTCCTCTCAAGGCACGAAATTGGATATGATCCAAAGAATCGTGGCGTGGCAAGAAGCGCAGCTTGACGCTATAACTTCTGAGGACAGTGCGGAAGGAGGTGGGGCTGCTCTCACTGGTAGAACCAACGGTTCTGCCGCTGCACTGATCCACCGCGACCACGAGGACAGGGAGGATGAGATGTCTAATGTTTCCTCTGCCAGTGTTGATGGGGAGGCTATGCTTGAATTCAAGAAGCAAGAGCTGCGGTTTAGGCAGAAGGAGCTTGAATTCAGCATAGCCAAACTAAAAATCGAACAGTCAGAAAAACAGAAAGACAGGGATCACCAGTTGGAACTGGCCAAGCTTCAGGTTGCAAATGGGTCCAAGGGTCCTGGACATGGGTCTGGGGCCTCCTCTCATCCACGGTTTCCGAAAGATCTGGTCATTGTGTATGAGGAAAGGAATGACATTATGCACTGGATGAATGCGTTTGAGTATGCATGCGAAGTTCAACAAGTTGACAATGCTGATAAGATTGCCTGGTTACTCAGAAGACTGCCCCATTCTGGCTGTAGTGCCATTATGGAAATGTCGAAGGCTGAGCAAGCTGATTTCGCAATGTTAAAGCAAACTCTCATTTTAAAGTTTGGGAAGACTCCGGCCCAATATTTGAAACGATTCATAGAGTATAAGAAAAAGGAAGGTGGTACTTGGGTATCTTATGTCACTGAATCCTTGAAAAACTTAACTGGCTGGGTCGAAGGTTATAAGGTTTCTACCTTCGAAGGCATGATAAATCTTGTCATGCTGGAACACATTTTTGCATCTTCTTCCCCGGAGCTTAAGCAGCATTTGGCCGATTCGAAGGAGATAGATCCTAAGAAGCTGGCCATTGCAGCAGACTTATGGGTGTCACATCGAGTGTCCCATAAGGACAAAACTCATCCTGGTAAGCAGGAGGAAGGGAAAAAGTCCAAAGATAAGGAGGGTGGAGAATCTGATAAATCTTCTTCTCAAAAGGGCCACAAAAAGAAAAATAAGGGTAAGACACAAGAGAACTCACAGGGTAGTGGAGGTCAGCCTCCGAAACAGAACTCTGGTTACAATAAGCCTCCCTATGTAAACAGACCCAATGGATCTTGTTTTGCTTGTGGAGCAACTGACCACGTGAAGGGGGATCCCCGGTGTAAGGTTTGACCTTTGGGGGTCCACTCCGCTAATCTGGCCTTCTCCTCCTACGAGGAAGAAGAGATTACAGGAGCATCCTTCTCCTCAGACTCATTTCCCAGCGGGATAGAGGCTGAGGTAGTTTTAGTTTCCCTGGGTTCCTGGGAGCCTAAAGTCGCAGAGGCTTATGCTAGGATTACAGATAATACCAAGCACTACTTTAAAGACAGTGTGCTGATCAATGGAGTAGATACTCCAGCTCTTAGGGATAGTGGGTGCAGTCGAACTGTAGTGGATTCTACCTTGGTAGACTCAGAGGAAGTTGCCAGAGCTACTCTGATGCCCACTAAGTTGGCTGACGGCCCACTCCGTATGTTCCCAGTAATACCTGTAAATCTTACTTTAAATGGTACAGCAGTCAGGATTCCAGTGAGCATTCAGAGAAACGTCCCGGGAAAGGTCTTGTTAGGTAATGATCTCAGAGCTTTAGGGCTCGTAGGAGACACTGCCGAAAGACCCTACACACGGTCTCAAGCACGGGCAGCATTGGCCAAGACCAATACGCCGCCCCAGCCGAAGGGGAAACCCAAGGCGAAAGGAGTCAACAAGTCAAGACGAGGGAAAGAGAATATTCCCCCGAGCTCGCCTACCACTGCGGTGGAGGAAGTTGGTCAATCGCCCGGGCCTGACGAGGAGGTGGCGATGCCTGAAGTATTTGACCCCAACGACCATCCTGAACTAAAAGACTTGTAAGTTGAAGGAGGTCCTGACAGGGACCAATTCAGTAAAGGCCAACGTGAGTGCCCATCTCTGGAAGGCCTAAGGAGACAGGCCTGCTCCCAGCTTGAGGGTGAACCTCCTGGGACGCATAGGATGTATTGGGAAGGTGGACTCCTGTATAGTGAGCCCACAGAGTCTACAGAAGGAGACCATAGGAGGTTGGTGGTTCCCCTTGCTGTTAGGCCCTTCCTCCTGCAGTTGGCGCATGAAGTGCTCCTTGCTGGTCACCTTGGTATTAAGAGGAGCAAGCAAAGGTTATCCATGCACTTCTACTGGCCCAAGATGGGGCTGCAAGTAGAAAGTCACTGCAGGAGTTGTGCCTCCTGCCAGTTATCTGGTAAGGTTGGCTCGACAATCCAAGCTCCATTGGTACCGCTCCCAGTTGTGGGGGTACCATTTGAAAGGGTAGGGATCGACATCGTTGGTCCCCTTGACCCGCAAACATCCTCGGGCAATAGGTTTATCCTGGTGCTGGTCGACCATGCAACCAGATATCCTGAGGCCATCCCATTGAAAACTGTACCTGCCAAGTCAGTTGCAAAAGCTTTACTTGGCATATCTACTAGGGTTGGCTTCCCTAAAGAAGTTGTGTCAGATCGTGGCAGCAACTTTATGTCGAAGTATATGCAGGCTATGTGGAAAGAATGTGGGGTCACCTACAAGTTCTCTTCTGCATACCACCCCCAGACCAATGGTCTGGTGGAACGTTTCAACAGAACGTTAAAAAGCATGATTGGGGCTCTGGAGAAGCTTCAGAGAAGACAATGGGATCTTCTTTTACCATGCTTACTGTTTGCCTACCGAGAGGTACCACAGGAGGGTGTTGGCTTCAGCCCCTTCAAACTTCTGTTTGGTCATCCTGTACGGGGACCCTTAGCCATAGTCAAAGAGGGATGGGAGATGCCCACTCCCCCTGTTACTACCAACGTAGTTGATTATGTGCTAGGGCTCAGAAAACGGATGGTACTTCTGATGGGCTTGGCTAGTGATAAATTGAAGGCAGGACAAGCACTGGTGAAACATTGGTACGACCAGAAAGCTTCCCTCATCAACTTTACACCTGGTCAGCAAGTCCTGATCATGAATCCCATAAGGCCTTGAGTTTTACAGGACAAATGGTCAGGCCCTTACACAGTGGTGGAGCCCCTGGGTGAGGTTAACTATTTAGTGGACCTTGGAAGGCCTGGACAGGCTCCAAAAGTGTTTCACGTGAATAGGCTGAAGGCTTTCGTCCCAAGAGTCGAAATCGCAGCACTGTTACTGGCTTCAGATGTTGAGGAAGAGGAGTCTGAACCTCTCCCCGACCTGTTCCAAAGCGGTCCTTCAGATAGCTCCTTTGAGGGTGTCAGAGGGGCCCCTCACCTGACTTCTGATCAGCAGGCTGAGGTGAAAAGTTTGCTTAGGCAGTTTTCCCCCCTGTTTTCACAGTCGCCTGGTTTGACACCTTGGTGCAAACATAACATAGACACAGGAGACAGTGTACCTACCAAAAGTAGGGGATACAGGATGTCAGACAAAGTACGGTCTTATATTAAGACCGAGGTCAACAAGATGTTAGACCTTGGGGTGATTGAACCCTCTAGTAGTCCTTGGTCCAGCCCTGTGGTTTTCGTTCCAAAGGCAGGCACTTCTGAATTGAGGTTCTGCGTGGATTACAGGGCTCTGAATGCTGTCACCAAGACAGATGCACACCCCTTGCCTCGAACAGATGAGCTGGTGGATACTTTGGGTGCCTCCAAGTACCTCAGCACGTTTGACCTCACTGCTGGCTATTGGCAAATAGCTTTAGCACAACATGCCAAGGAGAAGACAGCGTTTTCTACTCCAGACGGCCTTTACCAATTCCGGGTAATGCCGTTCGGGTTGAAGAATGCACCTGCCACTTTCCAGAGGCTTGTGCATCATGTTTTGAATGGGTTGGACGAATTCTGTCTTGCATATCTGGACGATATAGCAGTTTTCAGTGCCACCTGGGAAGACCATGTGAAACACCTCGGGATTGTGCTCCAGGCTCTTCAGAAAGCACACTTACCATAAAGGCTAGTAAATGCCAGATTGGACAAGGCTCAGTGTTTTACCTTGGACATGAAGTAGGTGGAGGGAGGATACAGCCTGTACCCAGTAAAGTACAAGCAGTACAAGACTGGCCTACCCCCACTACACAAACCCAAGTGAGAGCCTTCTTAGGACTCACGGGGTATTACCGCAATTTTGTGGCAGACTATGGCACCATAGCTGCCCCTCTGACTGCCCTCACAACTCTGAAGAAACCCAAGAAGGTAACTTGGACCGACGAGTGTGAGAAGGCCTTCAATGGCTTAAAAGACTCCTTGTGCCAGGCCCCTGTCCTCAGGGCCCCTGATTATCAAAGACCTTTTATCGTGCAGACGGACGCCTCTGACACTGGGATAGGAGCTGTACTATCGCAAGTAGATGAGAAGGGTAAGGAACACCCTATTGGTTTTATTAGTCGCCAGTTTAAGGACAGAGAGCTCAGATGGTCCACGGTAGAGAAAGAATGTTTCTCTGTTGTGTGGGCCCTAAGGAAGCTGAGGCCCTACCTCTATGGGACCCACTTCACTGTGCAAACTGACCATAAGCCCTTAAAGTGGCTAATAAACATGAAGGGGGAGAATCCAAAGTTGCTTAGGTGGTCCATAAGTCTACAAGGCTTCGACTTCACTATTGAGCATAGGCCAGGTGTCCAACATAGCAATGCTGATGGGTTGTGCAGAATGTTTAACCGACCTGAACAAGAGACTCATCCAGGGGTGGATTAGTTCCCCCTGTCCATAGTCTGGGAGGAGCGAGTGTTAGGAAAGATTTCGTAATTGTAGGTAATTTTCCTTCCATGTGGCAACCCCTAATTTTTTTCTGTTGTTTTTCACCTTGTTCTCGACTTTGCCAGAGAAGTGCAGCCTTCTGCCGCACTCCTCTGGGCTTTCGCTCCTTTCTTACGGGGAAACTGTCATGCCCTTAAGACAGTCAGTACCAGGAAACGCTTGTTTCCGTAGTTTCTTTTATCATGTTGCGGCTTTCGTGCAACATGACACAAGAGGGCACTGTAAGATAAGTTACTGCTCTCTTGGGTCTCTAGCCTTCTACAGGCCCTAGATACTCTTCCAGGATTGTAACTGATCAGTGCAAGTGATTCACGGATGGGAATGGTGGCAGCGATCGTTTATTGTGTTTTGAGCTCCTTTTGGTGTTCTAAGCGCGTTTCTCGCGCTTAACCCAAAATGGTGGCCTAGAGCCCAAAATGGCCAGACCACGAGGCTCCTTTGTCCTGTCCGCTGACCATCTTGCTCCCTTCACCTTCCCCAGGTCGAGCCGACCTGGGGCCTTCCTTATTTGGGCATGTACTTTCCCGCGAAACACAGATGCTTTCGCGGGCTTCTACATGTCTTGTGTGTGCCTCCAGGATGTGGGCTGGGATGTCTGGTCCCAATACACATCCTGGGTGCCAGAGAGTCTAGGGTGGTGTGAATGCCTGGGACCACCGTGGTCCGTGATAGGTCCACGAATGGTGTGAGTGTTGATGAGCGGATCTCCCATTGGGTCCCCTCCGTTTTGGCGCGAAGGGAACCGTGGATAAGAGGGGGCTGGAAACACCACTACCATGTCGATCTCCTGAGTTCTCACGAACGAAGGAATACAGGAGCCAAGTATCCTGCAACCAAGAGGCTGAACCGAGGAATCGCTGGTGACCCGCTGAAGGACTGCTCCTCTGCACTGCTGTCGCCTTGTGAAACCCTTTTCACCTTTGATCGAACCAGAAGGCCTGTACTGGTACTTCGACCCTTGGAATAGCGGGGACAACTATTCTCGGCATCTTCACCATCTCCTGCTAGTAAGCCTTCGGAAGTGTCTCTGGGCCATCCAGCAGACTGACCAGCCTACACAGGAGTCTTGCTCTGTAACCGCCGCCAGGTTGTGTAGTATATCGAGTCCTTGTCACTCTCACATGATTCGTACACTTGGCGTTCCCAGGTCTGAAGTGAGTAGTGTACATTTGGCTCAGAAACACACGGCCGCTCCGTTGCCCTGCTGTGGTAACAAACTGTGCGGGTTCCTTCATTTGGGACGTCTTTTACTCAACTCTGCTGCTGCAGACTCAACACGACGACGAGACATTGAGATATCACATCTCATGCTATAGGAAGGGTCTCAGGATTGGAATGGGAAGGACTTGGACATCACATCTCATGCTATAGGCAGGGTCTCAGGTTTGGAAAGGGAAGGAGTTGGATATCACATTTCATTTTAGAGGTAGGATCTCAGGTTTGGTATTAGAGGCATTGAGATATCACATCTCATGCTATCAGAAGGGTCTCAGGATTGGAATGGGAAGGAGTTGGATATCACATCTCATGTTATAGGAAGAATCTCAGGTTTGGTATTAGAAGCATTGAGATATCACATCTCATGCTATCGGAAGTATCTCAGGTTTGGTATTAGAGGCATTGAGATATCACATCTCATGCTATCATAAGGGTCTCAGGATTGGAATGGGAAGGAGTTGGATATCACATCTCATGCTAAAGGGAGGGTCTCAGGTTTGGAAGGGGAAGGAATTGAATATCACATCACATGTTATAGGAAGGATCTCAGGTTTGGTATTAGAAGCATTGAGATATCAAGTCCCATGGTATAGGACGGGTCTCAGAATTGGAATGGGAAGGAGTTGGATATCACATCTCAAGCTATAGGAAGGGTGTCAGGATTGGAATGGGAAGGAGTTTGATATCACATCTCATGCCATGGTATGGGTCTCAGGTTTTGTAGAAGCATTGGGATATCACATCTCATGCTATCGGAAGGGTATCAGGATTGGATTTGGAAGGAGTTGGATATCCCATCTCATGCTATAGGAAGGGTCTCAGGTTGGAATGGGAAGGAGTTGGATATCACATCTCATGTTATAGGAAGGGTATCAGGATTGGAATGGGAAGGACTTGGATATCACAACTCATGCTATAGGAAGGCTATCAGGTTTGGAAGGGGAAGGAGTTGCATATCAAATTTCATTATAGAGGTAGGATCTCAGGTTTGGTATTAGAGGCATTGAGATATCACATCTCATGCTATAGGAAGGGTCTCACGATTGGAATGGGAAGGATTTGGATATCACATCTCATGCTATAGGAAGGGTCTCAGGTTTGGTATAAGCATTGAGATATCACATCTCATGCTATAGAAACGGTCTCAAGATTGCAATGGGAAGGAGTTGGATATCACATCCCATGTTATAGGAAGGATCTCAGATTTGGTATTAGAAGCATTGAGACATCACATCTCATGCTATAGGAAGGGTCTCAGGATTGGAATGGGAAGGAGTTTGATATCACATCTCATGTTATAGGAAGGGTCTCAGGATTGGAATGGGAAGGAGTTGGATATCACATTTCATGTTAGAGGAAGGCTCCCAGGTTTAGAAGGGGAAGGAGTTGGATATCACATTTCATGTTAGAGGTAGGATCTCAGGTTTGGTATTAGAGGCATTGAGATATAACATCTCCTGCTATAGGAAGGGTCTCAGGATTGGAATGGGAAGGATTTGGATATCACATCTCATGCTATAGGAAGGGTCTCAGGTTTGGTATAAGCATTGAGATATCACATCTCATGCTATAGGAAGGGTCTCAGGATTGGAATGGGAAGGAGTTGGATATCACATCTCATGCTATAGGTAGGCTCTCAGTTTTGGAAAGGTAAGGTTTTGGATATCACATCTCATGCTATAGGAAGGGTCTCACGATTGGAATGGGAAGGATTTGGATATCACATCTCATGCTATAGGAAGGGTCTCAGGATTGGAATGGGAAGGAGTTGGATATCACATCTCATGCTATAGGAAGGGTCTCAGGAATGGAATGGGAAGGAGTTTTATATGAAATCTCATGCCATAGGAAGGATCTCAGGTTTGGTATTAGAGGCATTGAGATATCACATCTCATGCTATAGGAAGGGTCTCACGATTGGAATGGGAAGGAGTTGTATATGACATCTCATGCCATAGGAAGGGTCTCAGGTTTGGTATCAGCATTGAGATATCACATCTCTGCTATCGGAAGGGTCTCAGGATTGGAATGGGAAGGAGTTGGATATCCCATCTTATGTTATAGGAAGGGTCTCAGGTTTGGTATTAGAAGCATTGAGATATCACATCTCATGCTATAGGAAGGGTCTCAGGATTGGAATGGGAAGGACTTGAATATCCCATCTCATGCTATAGGGAGGCTCTCACGTTTGGAAAGGGAAGGAGTTGGATATCACATTTCATGTTAGAGGTAGGATCTCAGGTTTGGTATTAGAGGCATTGAATATCACATCTCATGCTATCAGAAGGGTCTCAGGATTGGAATGGGAAGGAGTTGGATATCACATCTCATGCTAAAGGGAGGGTCTCAGGTTTGGAAGGGGAAGGATTTTGATATCACATCTCATGTTATAGGAAGGATCTCAGGTTTGGTATTAGAGGGATTGAGATATCACATCTCATGCTATCGGAAGGGTATCAGGATTGGATTTGGAAGTAGTTGGATATCCCATCTCATGCTATAGGAAGGGTCTCAGGTTGGAATGGGAAGGAGTTGGATATCACATCTCATGTTATAGGAAGGGTCTCAGGATTGGAATGGGAAATACTTCGATATCACATCTCATGCTATAGGAAGGCTCTCAGGTTTGCAAGGGGAAGGAGTTGGATATCACATTTCATGTTAGAGGTAGGATCTCAGGTTTGGTATTAGAGGCATTGAGATATCACATCTCATGCTATCAGAAATGTCTCAGGATTGGAATGGGAAGGAGTTGGATATCACATCTCATGCTAAAGGGAGGGTCTCTGGTTTGGAAGGGGAAGGATTTGGATATCACATCTCATGTTATAGGAAGGATCTCAGGTTTGGTATTAGAAGCATTGAGATATCACATCTCATGCTATAGGAAGGGTCTCAGGTTTGGAATGGGAAGGAATTGGATATCACATCTCATGTCATAGGAAGGATCTCAGGTTTGGTATTAGAAGCATTGAGATATCACATCTCATGCTATAGGAATGGTCTCAGGATTGGAATGGGAAGGAGTTGTATATGACATCTCATGCCATAGGAAGGGTCTCAGGTTTGGTATCAGCATTGAGATATCACATCTCTGCTATCGGAAGGGTCTCAGGATTGGAATGGGAAGGAGTTGGATATCCCATGTTATGTTATAGGAACGGTCTCAGGTTTGGTATTAGAAGCATTGAGATATCACATCTCATGCTATAGGAAGGGTCTCAGGATTGGAATGGGAAGGACTTGAATATCCCATCTCATGCTATAGGGAGGCTCTCACGTTTGGAAAGGGAAGGAGTTGGATATCACATTTCATGTTAGAGGTAGGATCTCAGGTTTGGTATTAGAGGCATTGAATATCACATCTCATGCTATCAGAAGGGTCTCAGGATTGGAATGGGAAGGAGTTGGATATCACATCTCATGCTAAAGGGAGGGTCTCAGGTTTGGAAGGGGAAGGATTTTGATATCACATCTCATGTTATAGGAAGGATCTCAGGTTTGGTATTAGAGGGATTGAGATATCACATCTCATGCTATCGGAAGGGTATAAGGATTGGATTTGGAAGTAGTTGGATATCCCATCTCATGCTATAGGAAGGGTCTCAGGTTGGAATGGGAAGGAGTTGGATATCACATCTCATGTTATAGGAAGGGTCTCAGGATTGGAATGGGAAATACTTCGATATCACATCTCATGCTATAGGAAGGCTCTCAGGTTTGCAAGGGGAAGGAGTTGGATATCACATTTCATGTTAGAGGTAGGATCTCAGGTTTGGTATTAGAGGCACTGAGATATCACATCTCATGCTATCAGAAATGTCTCAGGATTGGAATGGGAAGGAGTTGGATATCACATCTCATGCTAAAGGGAGGGTCTCTGGTTTGGAAGGGGAAGGATTTGGATATCACATCTCATGTTATAGGAAGGATCTCAGGTTTGGTATTAGAAGCATTGAGATATCACATCTCATGCTATAGGAAGGGTCTCAGGTTTGGAATGGGAAGGAATTGGATATCACATCTCATGTCATAGGAAGGATCTCAGGTTTGGTATTAGAAGCATTGAGATATCACATCTCATGCTATAGGAATGGTCTCAGGATTGGAATGGGAAGGAGTTGGATATTAGATTCTTGCTATAGAAAGGGTCTCAGGTTTGGAACGGGAAGGAGTTGGATATCACATCTCATGTTATAGGAAGGGTCTCAGGTTTGGTCTAAGCATTGAGATATCACATCTCTGCTATCGGAAGTTTCTCAGGATTGAAATGGGAAGGAGTTGGATATCCCATCTCATGTTATAGGACGGGTCTCAGGTTTGGTAATAGAATCATTGAGATATCACATCTCATGCTGTAGGAAGTGTCTAAGGATTGGAATGGGAAGGACTTGGATATCACATCTCATGCTATAGGTAGACTCTCTGGTTTGGAAAGGGAAGGAGTGGGATATCACATTTCATGTTCAAGGAAGGATCTCAGGTTTGGTATTAGAGGCATTGAGATATCACATCTCATGCTATAGGAAGGGTCTCAGGATTGGAATGGGAAGGATTTGGATATCACATCTCATGCTATAGGAAGGGTCTCAGGTTTGGTATAAGCATTGAGATATCACATCTCATGCTATAGGAAGGGTCTCAGGATTGGAATGGGAAGGAGTTGGATATCACATCTCATGCTATAGGTAGGCTCTCAGGTTTGGAAAGGGAAGGATTTGGATATCACATTTCATGTTAGAGGAAGGATCTCAGGTTTGGTATTAGAGGCATTGAGATATCACATCTCATGCTATAGGAAGGGTCTCACGATTGGAATGGGAAGGATTTGGATATCACATCTCATGCTATAGGAAGGGTCTCAGGTTTGCTATAAGCATTGAAATATCACATCCCATTCTATAGGAAGGGTCTCAGGATTGGAATGGAAGGAGTTGGATATCACATCTCATGTTATAGGAAGGATCTCAGATTTGGTATTAGAAGCATTGAGACATCACATCTCATGCTATAGGAAGGGTCTCAGGATTGGAATGGGAAGGAGTTGGATATCACATCTCATGTTATAGGAAGGGTCTCAGGATTGGAATGGGAAGGACTTCGATATCACATCTCATGTTATAGGAAGGCTCCCAGGTTTGGAAGGGGAAGGAGTTGGATATCACATTTCATGTTAGAGGTAGAATCTCAGGTTTGGTATTAGAGGCATTGAGATATAACATCTCATGCTATCAGAAGGGTCTCAGGATTGGAATGGGAAGGAGTTGGATATCACATCTCATGCTAAAGGGAGGGTCTCTGGTTTGGAAGGGGAAGGATTTGGATATCACATCTCATGTTATAGGAAGGATCTCAGGTTTGGTATTAGAAGCATTGAGATATCACATCTCATGCTATAGGAAGGGTCTCAGGTTTGGAATGGGAAGGAATTGGATATCACATCTCATGTCATAGGAAGGATCTCAGGTTTGGTATTAGAAGCATTGAGATATCACATCTCATGCTATAGGAATGGTCTCAGGATTGGAATGGGAAGGAGTTGGATATCACATCTCATGCTAAAGGGAGGGTCTCAGGTTTGGAAGGGGAAGGATTTGAATATCACATCTCGTGTTATAGGAAGGATCTCAGGTTTGGTATTAGAAGAATTGAAATATCACATCTCATGCTATCGGAAGGATCTCAGGTTTGGTATTAGAAGCATTGAGATATCACATCTCATGCTATCAGAACGGTCTCAGGATTGGAATGGGAAGGAGTTGGATATCACATCTCATGCTAAAGGGAGGGTCTCAGGATTGGAATGGGAAGGACTTGGATATCACATCTCATGTTATAGGAAGGGTCTCAGGTTTGGTATTAGAAGCATTGAGATATCACATCTCATGCTATAGGAATGGTCTCAGGATTGGAATGGGAAGGAGTTGGATATTAGATTCTTGCTATAGAAAGGGTCTCAGGTTTGGAACGGGAAGGAGTTGGATATCACATCTCATGTTATAGGAAGGGTCTCAGGTTTGGTCTAAGCATTGAGATATCACATCTCTGCTATCGGAAGTTTCTCAGGATTGAAATGGGAAGGAGTTGGATATCCCATCTCATGTTATAGGACGGGTCTCAGGTTTGGTAATAGAATCATTGAGATATCACATCTCATGCTGTAGGAAGTGTCTAAGGATTGGAATGGGAAGGACTTGGATATCACATCTCATGCTATAGGTAGACTCTCAGGTTTGGAAAGGGAAGGAGTGGGATATCACATTTCATGTTCAAGGAAGGATCTCAGGTTTGGTATTAGAGGCATTGAGATATCACATCTCATGCTATAGGAAGGGTCTCAGGATTGGAATGGGAAGGATTTGGATATCACATCTCATGCTATAGGAAGGGTCTTAGGTTTGGTATAAGCATTGAGATATCACATCTCATGCTATAGGAAGCGTCTCAGGATTGGAATGGGAAGGAGTTGGATATCACATCTCATGCTATAGGTAGGCTCTCAGGTTTGGAAAGGGAAGGATTTGGATATCACATTTCATGTTAGAGGAAGGATCTCAGGTTTGGTATTAGAGGCATTGAGATATCACATCTCATGCTATAGGAAGGGTCTCACGATTGGAATGGGAAGGATTTGGATATCACATCTCATGCTATAGGAAGGGTCTCAGGTTTGCTATAAGCATTGAAATATCACATCCCATGCTATAGGAAGGGTCTCAGGATTGGAATGGAAGGAGTTGGATATCACATCTCATGTTATAGGAAGGATCTCAGATTTGGTATTAGAAGCATTGAGACATCACATCTCATGCTATAGGAAGGGTCTCAGGATTGGAATGGGAAGGAGTTGGATATCACATCTCATGTTATAGGAAGGGTCTCAGGATTGGAATGGGAAGGACTTCGATATCACATCTCATGTTATAGGAAGGCTCCCAGGTTTGGAAAGGGAAGGAGTTGGATATCACATTTCATGTTAGAGGTAGAATCTCAGGTTTGGTATTAGAGGCATTGAGATATAACATCTCATGCTATCAGAAGGGTTTCAGGATTGGAATGGGAAGTAGTTGGATATCACATCTCATGCTAAAGGGAGGGTCTCAGGTTTGGAAGGGGAAGGATTTGAATATCACATCTCGTGTTATAGGAAGGATCTCAGGTTTGGTATTAGAAGAATTGAAATATCACATCTCATGCTATCGGAAGGATCTCAGGTTTGGTATTAGAAGCATTGAGATATCACATCTCATGCTATCAGAACGGTCTCAGGATTGGAATGGGAAGGAGTTGGATATCACATCTCATGCTAAAGGGAGAGTCTCAGGATTGGAATGGGAAGGACTTGGATATCACATCTCATGTTATAGGAAGGGTCTCAGGTTTGGTATTAGAAGCATTGAGATATCACATCTCATGCTATAGGAAGGGTCTCAGGAATGGAATGGGAAGGACTTGGATATCACATCTCATGATAAAGGAAGGGTCTAAGGTTTGGAAGGGGAAGGATTTGGATATCACATCTCATGTTATAGGACGGGTCTCAGGTTTGGTATTAGAAGCATTGTGATATCACATCTCATGCTATAGGAAGTGTCTCAGGATTGGAATGGGAAGGAGTTGGATATCACTTCTCATGCTATAGGAAGGGTTTCAGGTTTGGTAGAAGCATTGAGATATCACATCTCATGCTATAGGAAGAGTCTCAGGTTTGGGAAGGGAAGGATTTGGATTTCACATCTCATGTTATAGGATGGTTCTCATGTTTGGTTTTTGAAGCATTGAGATATCACATCTCATGCTATCGGAAGGGTCTCAGGTTTGGAATGGGAAGGAGTTGGATATCACATCTCATGTTATAGGAAGGATCTCATGTTTGGTATTAGAAGCATTGAGATATCACATCTCATGCTATAGGAAGGGTCTCCGGATTGGAATGTGAAGGATTTGGATATTACATCTCATGCTAAAGGAAGGATCTCAGGTTTGGAATGTGAAGGAGTTGGATATGACATCTCTTGTTATAGGGAGGGTCTCAGGATTTGAATGGCAAGGAGTTGGATATCACATCTCATGCCATAGGAAGGGTCTCAGGTTTGGTATAAGCATTGAGATATCACATCTCTGCTATCGGAAGGGTCTCAGGATTGGATTGGGAAGGAGTTGGATATCCCTTCTCATGCTATAGGAAGGGTCTCAGGTTGGAATGGGAAGGAGTTGGATATCACATCTCATGTTATAGGAAGGGTCTCAGGATTGGATTGGGAAGGAGTTGGATATCCCTTCTCATGCTAAAGGGAGGGTCTCTGGTTTGGAAGGGGAAGGATTTGGATATCACATCTCATGTTATAGGAAGGATCTCAGGTTTGGTATTAGAAGCATTGAGATATCACATCTCATGCTATAGGAAGGGTCTCAGGTTTGGAATGGGAAGGAATTGGATATCACATCTCATGTCATAGGAAGGATCTCAGGTTTGGTATTAGAAGCATTGAGATATCACATCTCATGCTATAGGAATGGTCTCAGGATTGGAATGGGAAGGAGTTGGATATCACATCTCATGCTAAAGGGAGGGTCTCAGGTTTGGAAGGGGAAGGATTTGAATATCACATCTCGTGTTATAGGAAGGATCTCAGGTTTGGTATTAGAAGAATTGAAATATCACATCTCATGCTATCGGAAGGATCTCAGGTTTGGTATTAGAAGCATTGAGATATCACATCTCATGCTATCAGAACGGTCTCAGGATTGGAATGGGAAGGAGTTGGATATCACATCTCATGCTAAAGGGAGGGTCTCAGGATTGGAATGGGAAGGACTTGGATATCACATCTCATGTTATAGGAAGGGTCTCAGGTTTGGTATTAGAAGCATTGAGATATCACATCTCATGCTATAGGAATGGTCTCAGGATTGGAATGGGAAGGAGTTGGATATTAGATTCTTGCTATAGAAAGGGTCTCAGGTTTGGAACGGGAAGGAGTTGGATATCACATCTCATGTTATAGGAAGGGTCTCAGGTTTGGTCTAAGCATTGAGATATCACATCTCTGCTATCGGAAGTTTCTCAGGATTGAAATGGGAAGGAGTTGGATATCCCATCTCATGTTATAGGACGGGTCTCAGGTTTGGTAATAGAATCATTGAGATATCACATCTCATGCTGTAGGAAGTGTCTAAGGATTGGAATGGGAAGGACTTGGATATCACATCTCATGCTATAGGTAGACTCTCAGGTTTGGAAAGGGAAGGAGTGGGATATCACATTTCATGTTCAAGGAAGGATCTCAGGTTTGGTATTAGAGGCATTGAGATATCACATCTCATGCTATAGGAAGGGTCTCAGGATTGGAATGGGAAGGATTTGGATATCACATCTCATGCTATAGGAAGGGTCTCAGGTTTGGTATAAGCATTGAGATATCACATCTCATGCTATAGGAAGGGTCTCAGGATTGGAATGGGAAGGAGTTGGATATCACATCTCATGCTATAGGTAGGCTCTCAGGTTTGGAAAGGGAAGGATTTGGATATCACATTTCATGTTAGAGGAAGGATCTCAGGTTTGGTATTAGAGGCATTGAGATATCACATCTCATGCTATAGGAAGGGTCTCACGATTGGAATGGGAAGGATTTGGATATCACATCTCATGCTATAGGAAGGGTCTCAGGTTTGCTATAAGCATTGAAATATCACATCCCATGCTATAGGAAGGGTCTCAGGATTGGAATGGAAGGAGTTGGATATCACATCTCATGTTATAGGAAGGATCTCAGATTTGGTATTAGAAGCATTGAGACATCACATCTCATGCTATAGGAAGGGTCTCAGGATTGGAATGGGAAGGAGTTGGATATCACATCTCATGTTATAGGAAGGGTCTCAGGATTGGAATGGGAAGGACTTCGATATCACATCTCATGTTATAGGAAGGCTCCCAGGTTTGGAAAGGGAAGGAGTTGGATATCACATTTCATGTTAGAGGTAGAATCTCAGGTTTGGTATTAGAGGCATTGAGATATAACATCTCATGCTATCAGAAGGGTCTCAGGATTGGAATGGGAAGTAGTTGGATATCACATCTCATGCTAAAGGGAGGGTCTCAGGTTTGGAAGGGGAAGGATTTGAATATCACATCTCGTGTTATAGGAAGGATCTCAGGTTTGGTATTAGAAGAATTGAAATATCACATCTCATGCTATCGGAAGGATCTCAGGTTTGGTATTAGAAGCATTGAGATATCACATCTCATGCTATCAGAACGGTCTCAGGATTGGAATGGGAAGGAGTTGGATATCACATCTCATGCTAAAGGGAGGGTCTCAGGATTGGAATGGGAAGGACTTGGATATCACATCTCATGTTATAGGAAGGGTCTCAGGTTTGGTATTAGAAGCATTGAGATATCACATCTCATGCTATAGGAAGGGTCTCAGGAATGGAATGGGAAGGACTTGGATATCACATCTCATGATAAAGGAAGGGTCTAAGGTTTGGAAGGGGAAGGATTTGGATATCACATCTCATGTTATAGGACGGGTCTCAGGTTTGGTATTAGAAGCATTGTGATATCACATCTCATGCTATAGGAAGTGTCTCAGGATTGGAATGGGAAGGAGTTGGATATCACTTCTCATGCTATAGGAAGGGTTTCAGGTTTGGTAGAAGCATTGAGATATCACATCTCATGCTATAGGAAGAGTCTCAGGTTTGGGAAGGGAAGGATTTGGATTTCACATCTCATGTTATAGGATGGTTCTCATGTTTGGTTTTTGAAGCATTGAGATATCACATCTCATGCTATCGGAAGGGTCTCAGGTTTGGAATGGGAAGGAGTTGGATATCACATCTCATGTTATAGGAAGGATCTCATGTTTGGTATTAGAAGCATTGAGATATCACATCTCATGCTATAGGAAGGGTCTCCGGATTGGAATGTGAAGGATTTGGATATTACATCTCATGCTAAAGGAAGGATCTCAGGTTTGGAATGGGAAGGAGTTGGATATGACATCTCTTGTTATAGGGAGGGTCTCAGGATTTGAATGGCAAGGAGTTGGATATCACATCTCATGCCATAGGAAGGGTCTCAGGTTTGGTATAAGCATTGAGATATCACATCTCTGCTATCGGAAGGGTCTCAGGATTGGATTGGGAAGGAGTTGGATATCCCTTCTCATGCTATAGGAAGGGTCTCAGGTTGGAATGGGAAGGAGTTGGATATCACATCTCATGTTATAGGAAGGGTCTCAGGATTGGAATGGGAAGGATTTGGATATCGCATCTCTTGCTATAGGAAGGGTCTCAGGTTTTTTATTAGAAACATTGAGATATCACATCTCATGCTATAGGAAGGGTTTTAGGATTGGAATGGGAAGTATTTGGATATCACATCTCATGCTAAAGGAAGGTTCTCAGGTTTGGAAGGGGAAGGATTTGGATATCATATCTCATGTTATAGGACGGGACCCAGGTTTGGTATTAGAAGCATTGAGATATCACATCTCATGGTATAGGAAGGGTCTCAGGGTTGGAATGGGAAGGAGTTGGATATCACATCTCATCCAATAGTAAGGGTCTCAGGTTTGGAATGGGAAGGAATTGGATATCACATCTCATCTTATAGGAAGGGTCTCAGGTTTGGTAGAAGCGTTGAGATATCACATCTCTGCTATCGGAAGGGTCTCAGGATTGGATTGGGAAGGAGTTGGATATCCCTTCTCATGCTAAAGGAAGGGTCTCAGGATTTGAATGGCAAGGAGTTGGATATCACATATCATGCCATAGGAAGGGTCTCAGGTTTGGCATAAGAAGGAGTTGGATATCCCATCTCATGCTATAGGAAGGGTCTCAGGTTGGAATGGGAAGGAGTTGGATATGACATCCCATGTTATAGGAAGGGTCTCAGGATTGGAATGGGAAGGACTTGGATATCACATCTCATGCTGTAGGAAGGCTCTCAGGTTTGGAAAGGGAAGGAGTTGGATATCACATTTCATGTTAGAGGTAGGATCTCAGGTTTGGTATTAGAGGCATTGAGATATCACATCTCATGCTATCAGAAGGGTATCAGGATTGGAATGGGAAGGAGTGGGATATCACATCTCATGCTAAAGGGAGGGTCTCAGGTTCGGAAGGGGAAGGATTTGGATATCACATCTCATGTTATAGGAAGGATCTCATGTTTGGTATTAGAAGCATTGAGATATCACATCTCATGCTATCGGAAGGATCTCAGGTTTGGTATTAGAAGCATTGAGATATCACATCTCATGCTATAGGAAGGGTCTCAGGATTGGAATGGGAAGGAGTTGGATATCACATCTCATGTTATAGGAAGGATCTCAGGTTTGGTATTAGAAGCATTGAGATATCACATCTCATGCTATAGGACTGGTCTCAGGATTGGAATGGGAAGGAGTTGGATATCACATCTCATGCTAAAGGAAGGGTCTCAGTTTTGGTAGAAGCATTGAGATTTCACATATCATGCTATAGGAAGGGTCTCAGGATTGGAATGGGAAGGAGTTGGATATCACATCTCATGCTATAGGAAGGGTCTCAGGTTTGGTATAAGCATTGAGATATCACATCTCTGCTATCGGAAGGGTCTCAGGATTGGAATGGGAAGGACTTAGATATCACATCTCATGCTATAGGGAGGGTCTCAGTATTGATATTAGAAACATTGAGATATCACATCTCAAGCTATCGGAAGGGTCTCAGGATTGGAATGGGAAGGAGTTGGATATCACATCTCATGCTATAGGAAGGGTCTCAGGTTAGGAAGGGGAAGGAGTTGGATATCACATTTCATGTTAGAGGAAGGATCTCAGGTTTGGTATTAGAGGCCTTGAGATATCACATCTCATGCTATACGAAGGGTCTCAGGATTGGAATGGGAAGGAGTTGGATATCACATCTCAAGCTATAGGAAGAGTCTCAGGTTTGGTATAAGCATTGAGATATCACATCTCATGCTATAGGAAGGGTCTCAGGATTGGAATGGGAAGGAGTTGGATATCACATCTCATGTTATAGGAAAGATCTCAGGTTTGGTATTAGAAGCATTGAGACATCACATCTCATGTTATAGGAAGGGTCTTAGGATTGGAATGGGAAGAAGTTGGATATCACATCTCATGCTATAGGAAGGGTCTCAGGTTTGGTATAAGCATTGAGATATCACATCTCATGCTATAGGAAGGGTCTCAGGATTGGAATGGGAAGGAGTTGTATATGACATCTCATGCCATAGGAAGGGTCTCAGGTTTGGTATACGCATTGAGATATCACATCACATGCTATAGGAAGGGTCTCAGGATTGGAATGGGAAGGACTTGAATATCACATCTCATGCTATAGGCAGGGTCTCAGGTTTGGAAAGGGAAGGAGATGGATATCACATTTCATGTTAGAGGTAGGATCTCAGGTTTGGTATTAGAGGCATTGAGATATCACATCTCATGCTATCAGAAGGGTCTCAGGATTGGAATGGGAAGCAGTTGTATATCACATCTCATGCTAAAGGGAGGGTCTCAGGTTTGGAAGGGGAAGGATTTGGAAATCACATCTCATGTTATAGGAAGGATCTCAGGTTTGGTATTAAAAGCATTGAGATATCACATCTCATGCTATCGGAAGTATCTCAGGTTTGGTATTAGAGGCATTGAGATATCACATCTCATGCTATCATAAGGGTCTCAGGATTGGAATGGGAAGGAGTTGGATATCACATCTCATGTTATAGGAAGGATCTCAGGTTTGGTATTAGAAGCATTGAGATATCACATCTCATGCTATAGGAAGGGTCTCAGGATTGGAATGGGAAGGAGTTGGATATCACATCTTATGCTATAGGAAGGGTCTCAGATTTGGTATAAGCATTGAGATATCACATCTCATGCTATAGGAAGGGTCTCAGGATTGGAATGGGAAGGAGTTGGATATCACATCTCATGCTATAGGAAGGGTCTCAGGTTTGGAACGGGAAGGAGTTAGATATCACATCTCATGTTATAGGAAGAGTCTCAGGTTTGGTATAAGCATTGAGATATCACATCTCTGCTATCGGAGGTGTCTCAGGATTGGGATGGGAAGGAATTGGATATCACATCTCATGCTATAGGAAGGGTATCAGGTTTGGAACGGGAAGGAGTTGGATATCCCATCTCATGTTATAGGACAGGTCTCAGGTTTGATATTAGAAGCATTGAGATATCACATCTCTGCTATTGGAAGGGTCTCAGGATTGGAATGGGAAGGACTTGGATATCAGAATTCATGTTATAGGAAGGGTCTCAGGTTTGGTATTAGAAGCATTGAGATATCACATCTCATGCTATAGGAAGGGTCTCAGGATTGAAATGGGAAGGACTTGGATATCACATCTCATGTTATAGGAAGGGTCTCAGGTTTGGTATTAGAAGCATTGAGATATCACATCTCATGCTATAGGAAGGGTCTCAGGAATGGAATGGGAAGGACTTGGATATCACATCTCATGATAAAGGAAGGGTCTAAGGTTTGGAAGGGGAAGGATTTGGATATCACATCTCATGTTATTGGACCGGTCTCAGGTTTGGTATTAGAAGCATTGAGATATCAAGTCTCATGGTATAGGACGGGAGTTTGATATCACATCTCATGCCATGGTATGGGTCTCAGGTTTTGTAGAAGGATTGGGATATCACATCTCATGCTATCGGAAGGGTATCAGGATTGGATTTGGAAGGAGTTGGATATCCCATCTCATGCTATAGGAAGGGTCTCAGGTTGGAATGGGAAGGAGTTGGATATGACATCTCATGTTATAGGAAGGGTCTCAGGATTGGAATGGGAAGGACTTGGATATCACATCTCATGCTGTAGGAAGGCTCTCAGGTTTGGAAAGGGAAGGAGTTGAATATCACATTTCATGTTAGAGTTAGGATCTCAGGTTTGGTATTAGAGGCATTGAGATTTCACATCTCATGCTATCAGAAGGGTATCAGGATTGGAATGGGAAGGAGTTGGATATCACATCTCATGCTAAAGGGAGGGTCTCAGGTTCAGAAGGGGAAGGATTTGGATATCACATCTCATGTTATAGGAAGGATCTCAGGTTTGGTATTAGAAGCATTGAGATATCACATCTCATGCTATCGGATGGATCTCAGGTTTGGTATTAGAAGCATTGAGATATCACATCTCATGCTATAGGAAGGGTCTCAGGATTGGAATGGGAAGGAGTTGGATATCACATCTCATGTTATAGGAAGGATCTCAGGTTTGGTATTAGAAGCATTGAGATATCACATCTCATGCTATAGGACTGGTCTCAGGATTGGAATGGGAAGGAGTTGGATATCACATCTCATGCTAAAGGAAGGGTCTCAGTTTTGGTAGAAGCATTGAGATTTCACATATCATGCTATAGGAAGGGTCTCAGGATTGGAATGGGAAGGAGTTGGATATCACATCTCATGCTATAGGAAGGGTCTCAGGTTTGGTATAAGCATTGAGATATCACATCTCTGCTATCAGAAGGGTCTCAGGATTGGAATGGGAAGGACTTAGATATCACATCTCATGCTATAGGGAGGGTCTCAGTATTGATATTAGAAGCATTGAGATATCACATCTCAACCTATCGGAAGGGTCTCAGGATTGGAATGGGAAGGAGTTGGATATCACATCTCATGTTATAGGAAGAGTCTCATGCTAAGACCTGATAGACCCTTCCTATAACATGAGATGGGAATATCCAACTCCTTCCCATTCCAATCCTGAGACCCTTCCGATAGCAGAGATGTGATATCTCAATGCTTATACCAAACCTGAGACCCTTCCTATAGCATGAGATGTGATATCCAACTCCTTCCCATTCCAATACTGAGACCCTTCCTATAGCATGAGATGTGATATCTCAATGCTTCTAATATCAAACTTGAGACCCTCCCTATAGCATGAGATGTGATATCCAAGTCCTTCCCATTCCAATCCTGAGACACTTCCTATAGCATGAGATGTGATATCTCAATGCTTCTAATACCAAACCTGAGACTCTTCCTATAACATGAGATGGGATATCCAACTCCTTCCCATTCCAATCCTGAGACCCTTCCGAAAGCAGAGATGTGATATCTCAATGCTTATACCAAACCTGAGACCCTTCCTATGGCATGAGATGTCATATACAGATCCTTCCCATTCCAATCCTGAGACCGTTCCTATAGCATGAGATGTGATATCTCAATGCTTATACCAAACCTAAAACCCTTCCTATAGCATGAGATGTGATATCCAACTCCTTCCCATTCCAATCCTGAGACCCTTCCTATAGCATAAGATGTGATATCCAATGGCTCTAATACCAAACCTGAGATCCTTCCTCTAACATGAAATGTGATATCCAACTCCTTCCCTTTCCAAACCTGAGAGCCTACCTATAGCATGAGATGTGATATCAAAGTCCTTCCCATTCCAATCCTTAGACCCTTCTTACAGCATGCAATATGATATCTCAATGATTCTAATAACAAACCTGAGACCCGTCCTATAACATGAGATGTGATATCCAACTCCTTCCCATTCCAATCCTGAGACACTTCGGATAGCAAAGATGTGATATCTCAATGCTTATACCAAACCTGAGACCCTTCCTATAACATGAGATGTGATATCCAATTCCTTCCCATTCCAAACCTGAGACCCTTCCTACAGCATGTGATGTGATATCTCAATGCTTCTAATACCAAACCTGAGACCAGTCCTATAACATGAGATGGGATATCCAACTCCTTCCCGTTCCAAACCTGAGACCCTTCCTATAGCATGAGATGTGATATCCAACTCCTTCCCATCCCAATCCTGAGACACTTCCGATTGCAGAGATGTGATATCTCAATGCTTATACCAAATCTGAGACTCTTCCTATAACATGAGATGTGATATCCAACTCCTTCCCGTTCCAAACCTGAGATCCTTCCTATAGCATGAGATGTGATATCCAACTCCTTCCCATTCCAATCCTGAGACCCTTCTGATAGCATGAGATGTAATATCTCAATGCCTCTAATACCAAATCTGAGATTCTTCCGATAGCATGAGATGTGATATCTCAATGCTTCTTATACCAAACCTGAGATCCTTCCTATAACATGAGATGTGATATCCAAATCCTTCCCCTTCCAAACCTGAGACCCTCCCTTTAGCATGAGATGTGATATCCAAGTCCTTCCCATTCCAATCCTGAGACCCTTCCTATAGCATGTGATGTGATATCTCAATGCTTATACCAAACCTGAGACTCTTCCTATGGCATGAGATGTCATATACAACTCCTTCCCATTCCAATCCTGAGCCCTTCCTATATCATGAGATGTGATATCTCAATGCTTATACCAAACCTGAGACTCTTCCTATAGCATGAGATGTGATATCCAACTTCTTCCCATTCCAATCCTGAGACCCTTCCTATAACATGAGATGTGATGTCTCAATGCTTCTAATACCAAACCTGAGATCTTTCCTATAACATGAGATGTGATATCCAACTCCTTCCCATTCCAATCCTGAGACCCTTCCTATAGCATGTGATGTGATATCTCAATGCTTATACCAAACCTGAGACCCTTCCTATAGCTTGAGATGTGATATCCAACTCCTTCCCATTCCAATCCTGAGACCCTTCCTATAGCATGAGATGTGATATCTCAATACTTCTAATACCAAACCTGAGATCCTTCTGATAACATGAGATGTGATATCCAAATCCTTCCCCTTCCAAACCTGAGACCCTCCCTTTAGCATGAGATGTGATATCCAACTCCTTCCGATTCCAATCCTGAGACCATTCTGATAGCATGAGATGTGATATCTCAATGCTTCTAATACCAAACCTGAGATCCTTCCTATAACATGAGATGCGATATCCAAATCCTTCCCCTTCCAAACCTGAGACCCTCCCTTTAGCATGAGATGTGATATCCAACTCCTTCCCATTCCAATCCTGAGACCCTTCTGATAGCATGAGATGTGATATCTCAATGCCTCTAATACCAAACCTGAGATCCTACCTCTAACATGAAATGTGATATCCAACTCTTTCCCCTTCCAAACCTGAGAGCCTTCCTATAGCATGAGATGTGATATCCAAGTCCTTCCCATTCCAATCTTGAGACCCTTCCTATAACATGAGATGTGATATCCAACTCCTTCCCATTCCAACCTGAGACCCTTCGTATAGCATGAGATGGGATATCCAGCTCCTTCAAAATCCAATCCTGATACCCTTCCGATAGCATGAGATGTGATATCCCAATGCTTATACCAAACCTGAGACCCATACTATTGCATGAGATGTGATATCAAACTCCTTCCCATTCCAATCCTGAGACCCTTCCTATAGCTTGAGATGTGATATCCAACTCTTTCTGATTCCAATTCTGAGACCCTTCCTATACCATGAGACTTGATATCTCAGTGCTTCTAATACCAAACCTGAGACCCGTCCTATAACATGAGATGTGATATCCAAATCCTTCCCCTTCAAACCTTAGACCCTTCCTTTATCATGAGATGTGATATCCAACTCCTTCCCATTCCAATCCTGAGACCCTTCCGATATCGTGAGATGTGATATCTCAATGCTTCTAATATCAAACTTGAGACCCTCCCTATAGCATGAGATGTGATATCCAAGTCCTTCCCATTCCAATCCTGAGACCCTTCCTATAGCATGAGATGTGATATCTCAATGCTTCTAATACCAAACCTGAGACCCTTCCTATAACATGAGATGGGAATATCCAACTCTTCCCATTCCAATCCTGAGACCCTTCCGATAGAAGAGATGTGATATCTCAATGCTTATACCAAACCTGAGATCCTTCCTATAGCATGAGATGTGATATCCTACTCCTTCCCATTCCAATCCTGAGACCCTTCCTATAGCATAAGATGTGATATCTCAATGCTTCTAATATCAAACTTGAGACCCTCCCTATAGCATGAGATGTGATATCCAAGTCCTTCCCATTCCAATCCTGAGACACTTCCTATAGCATGAGATGTGATATCTCAATGCTTCTAATACCAAACCTGAGACTCTTCCTATAACATGAGATGGGATATCCAACTCCTTCCCATTCCAATCCTGAGACCCTTCCGATAGCAGAGATGTGATATCTCAAAGCTTATACCAAACCTGAGACCCTTCCTATGGCTTGAGATGTCATATACAACTCCTTCCCATTCCAATCCTGAGACCCTTCCGATAGCATGAGATGTGATATCTCAATGCTTATACCAAGCCTGAGACCCTTCCTATAGCATGAGATGTGATATCCAACTCCTTCCCATTCCAATCCTGAGACCCTTCCTATAGCATGAGATGTGATGTCTCAATGCTTCTAATACCAAACCTGAGATCCTTCGTTTAACATGAGATGTGATATCCAACTCCTTCCATTCCAATCCTGAGACCCTTCCTATAGCATGAGATGTGATATCTCAATGCTTATACCAAACCTGAGACCCTTCCTATAGCATGAGCTGTGATATCCAACTCCTTCCCATTCCAATCCTGAGACCCTTCCTATAGCATGAGATGTGATATCTCAATGCCTCTAATACCAAACCTGAGATCCTTCCTCTAACATGAAATGTGATATCCAACTCCTTCCCTTTCCAAACCTGAGAGCCTATCCATAGCATGAGATGTGATATCCAAGTCCTTCCCATTCCAATCCTTAGACCCTTCCTACAGCATGCAATATATATGATATCTCAATGATTCTAATAACAATCCTGAGACCCGTCCTATAACATGAGATGGGATATCCAACTCCTTCCCATCCCAATCCTGAGACACTTCCGATTGCAGAGATGTGATATCTCAATGCTTATACCAAACCTGAGACTCTTCCTATAACATGAGATGTGATATCTGTTAGGAAAGATTTCGTAATTGTAGGTAATTTTCCTTCCATGTGGCAACCCTTAAACTTTTTGCTGTTGTTTTTCACCTTGTTCTCGACTTTGCCAGAGAAGTGCAGCCTTCTGCCGCACTCCTCTGGGCTTTCGCTCCTTTCTTACGGGGAAACTTGCATGGCCTTAAGACAGTCAGTACCGGGAAACGCTGTTTTCCGTAGTTTCTTTTATCATGTTGCGGCTTTCGTGCAACATGACACAAGAGGGCACTGTAAGCTAAGTTACTGCTCTCTTGGGATTCTAGCCTTCTACAGGCCCTAGATACTCTTTCAGGATTGTAACTGATCGGTGCAAGTGATTCACGGACGGGAATGGTGGCAGCGATCGTTTCTTGTGTTTTGAGCTCCTTTTGGCGTTCTAAGCGCGTTTCTCGCACTTAACCCAAAATGATGGCCTGGCTCCCAAAATTGGCCAGACCACGAGGCTCCTTTGTCCTGTCCGCTGACCGTCTTGCTCCCTTCACCTTCCCCAGGTCGAGCCGACCCGGGGCCTTCCTTATTTGGGCATGTACTTTCCCGCGAAACACGGATGCTTTCGCAGGCTTCTACATGTCTTGTGTGTGCCTCCAGGATGTGGGCTGGGATGTCTGGTCCCGTGTGAATGCCTGGGACCACCGTGGTCCGTGATAGGTCCACGAATGGTGTGAGTGTTGATGAGCGGATCTCCCATTGGGTCCTCACCGTTTTGGCGCGAAGGGAACCGTGGATAAGAGGGGGCTGGAAACACCACTACCATGTCGATCTCCTGAGTTCTCACAAACGAAGGAATACAGGAGCCAAGTATCCTGCAACCAAGAGGCTGAACCGAGGAATCGCTGGTGACCCGCTGAAGGACTGCTCCTCTGCACTGCTGTCGCCTTGTGAAACCCTTTTCACCTTTGATCGAACCAGAAGGCCTGTACTAGTACTTCGACCCTTGGAATAGCGGGGACAGCTATTCTCGGCATCTTCACCAGCTCCTGCTAGTAAGCCTTCGGAAGCGTCTCTGGCCCATCCAGCAGACTGACCAGCCTACACAGGAGTCTTGCTCTGTAACTGCCACCAGGTTGTGTAGTATATCGAGTCCTTGTCACTCTCACACGATTCGTACACTTGGCGTTCCCAGGTCTGAAGTGAGTAGTGTACATTTGGCTCAGATACACACGGCCGCTCCGTTGCCCTGCTGTGGTAACAAACTGTGCGGGTTCCTTCGTTTGGGACGTCTTTTACTCAACTCTGCTGCTGCAGACTCAACACAACGACGAGACATCCCCTGCTCTTCTGAACCTGCCAGCGACTGAAACTGACGCGGAGAAGCCTGGGTCTGCTTGCATCGGGGACCCGTGAGTAGCATAGCTAGGAACTGGTCGCCCTCCTGCAGGAACCCATAGCTTTTCCCCGCTGTGTCAAAACAGCACGCCTTTCCGTACTCGCGCTCTGCTTCTGCCCTTGAGTCGCGGAACACTGTTCTTCTTCGTTTGTGCACTAAACTGAACTGCCTGATCTCCCTCGAAGAGACTCCCCTTTTGCCCGTTGGCACCAGCGTGTGCAGGTACTTTTGAGCACAAGGCTCCACTCTTCGTAGGGCTCGGACTTCCTTTTAGTTAGGTGCCTCTGAAGGCGGACTGGGTCTAAGCATTATTTCGCACTGCCTGTTTTCCTTCCCTTTTAGGTGGACTACACATTTCGTGCATCTAACGCTTGAGACTTGTTTGTATTTGTATATATATTGTATTGGTATGGTATGTGTTGGTTTACTAGAGTTGTATTGTGATTTCTCGCTACGGTCATTGTTTTAAAGGCCTTGGAATAAATGTGTATATATTTTTAATATAGCACCTGTTTGGAGTAGTTTGTAAGTGTCCTTGCTTTGTGTGCTCATTGCAGGCTTTCAGTCACCCTCACCCCTCTTGAGACCTAGTCTTGACCGCCGCGATCGCTACCTTGATTGGTCTGGCTTGTCCAGAGGTTACCCTGTTCCAAGTAATTAGGTTGGCCTTCTGAACTTCTGCGCCACCAGGACAGAGTTCAGAAATCCGTCTTAACAAATTGGTGTACAGCGGTGGGATACCACTGAAGGTATCCAGTGTTGCGCACGAACTAAGGCATTTCAAGTTATTCCTACCAGGACACGTAGTGAATTGTTGTAGTATAACTTTAAAAAGGCCATAGTCCTATCTAACAGTATGGAAACAAATACCTTGTTAACTTTAAATGCTTACAAATCAGAAACATTGAAAAAGATGTGTGCGGAGAGAGGTGTTTCCTCTCAAGGCACGAAATTGGATATGATCCAAAGAATCGTGGCGTGGCAAGAAGCGCAGCTTGACGCTATAACTTCTGAGGACAGTGCGGAAGGAGGTGGGGCTGCTCTCACTGGTAGAACCGACGGTTCTGCCGCTGCACTGATCCACCGCGACCACGAGGACAGGGAGGATGAGATGTCTAATGTTTCCTCTGCCAGTGTAGATGGGGAGGCTATGCTTGAATTCAAGAAGCAAGAGCTGCGGTTTAGGCAGAAGGAGCTTGAATTCAGCATAGCCAAACTAAAAATCGAACGGTCAGAAAAACAGAAAGACAGGGATCACCAGTTGGAACTGGCCAAGCTTCAGGTTGCAAATGGGTCCAAGGGTCCTGGACATGGGTCTGGGGCCTCCTCTCATCCACGGTTGTTAAGACGGATTTCTGAACTCTGTCCTGGTGGCGCAGAAGTTCAGAAGGCCAACCTAATTACTTGGAACAGGGTAACCACTGGACGAGCCAGACCAATCAAGGTAGCGATCGCGGCGGTCAAGACTAGGTCTCAAGAGGGGTGAGGGTGACTGAAAGCCCGCAATGAGCACACAAAGCAAGATCACTTACAAACTACTCCAAACAGTTGTTATATCAAAAATATATACACATTTATTTTAAGGCCTTTAAAACAATGACCGTAGCGAGAAAATCACAATATCAATATTAAGCCAACTCTTACAATATATACAAATACGACAGTCGCAAGCGTTATATGCACGAAATGTGTAGTCCACCTGAAAGGGAAGGAAAACAGGCAGTGCGATAATGCTTTAGACTCAGTTCGCCTTCAGGGGCACCTAACTAGATGGAAGTCCGAGCCCTGCGAAGAGTGGAGCCTTGTGCTCAAAGTACCTGCACACGCTGGTGCCAACGGGCAAAAGGAGAAGCTCTTCGGAGGAAGTCAGGCAGTTCGGGTTAGTGCACAACAGAAGAAGAACAGGTTCCGCGACTCAAGCGCAGCCTCCACAGTGAGCAGAAGCAGAGCGCGAGTACGGACAAAAGGGTGCTGTTTTTACACAGCGGGGAAAAGCAATGGGCTACTGCAGGAGGGCGACCAGATCCTAGCTATAGTACTCACCGGTCCCCGATGCAAGCAGACCCAGGCTTCTCCACGTTAGTTTCAGCAGCTGGCAGGTTCAGAAGAGCCGGGAATACCTCGTCGTCGTGTAGAGAAAAAAGACGTCCCAATCGAAGAAACCTGCACAGTTTTGTCACCACAGCAGGGCAACGGAGCGGCTGTGTGTATCTGAGCCAAATGTACACTACTCACTTCAGACTTGGGAACGCCAAGTGTACTAAGCGTGTGAGAGTGACAAGGACTCGAAATACAACACAACCTGGCGGCGGTTACAGAGCAGGTCTCCCGTGTAAGCTGGTCAGTCAACTGGATGGCCCAGAGACGCTTCCGAAGGCTTACTGGCAGGAGATGATGAAGTCGCCGAGAATAGCTGTTCCTGCTATTCCAAAGGTCCAAGCACCAGTACAGGCCTTTTGGTTCGATCAAAGGAGGAAAGGGTTTCACAGGACGACAGCAGTGCAAAGGAGGAGTCCTTCAGCGGGTCACCAGCGATTCCTCGGTCCAGCCTCTTGGTTGCAGGATACTTGGCTCCTGTATTCCTTTGTTCGTGAGAACTCAGGAGATCGACATGGTAGTGGTGTTTCCAGCCCCCTCTTATCCACGGTTCCCTTCGCGCCAAAACGGAGGGGAGCCAATGGGAGATCCGCTCATCAACACACACACCATTCGTGGACCAATCACGGACCACATTGGTCCCAGGCATTCACACTACCCTAGACTCTCTGGCACCCAGGATGTGTATTGGGACTAGACATCCCAGCCCACACCCTGGAGGCACACAAAAGACATGTAGAAGCCGCGAAAGCATCTGTGTTTCGCGGGAAAGTACATGCCCAAATAAGGAAGGCCCCGGGTCGCTCGACCTGGGGAAGGTGAAGGGAGCAAGACGGTCAGTGGACAGGACAAAGGAGCCTCGTGGTCTGGCCATTTTGGGAGCCAGGCCACCATTTTGGGTTCAGCGCGAAAAACACGCTTAGAACGCCAAAAGGAGCTCAAAATACACAAAACGATCGCTGCCACCATTCCAGTCCCTGAATGACTTGCACCGATCAAATACAATCCTAAACGAGTATCTAGGGCCTGTAGAAGGCTAGAGACCCAAGAGAGCTGTAACTTAGCTTACAGTGCCCTCTTATGTCATATTGCACTAAATCCGCAACATGATAAAAGAAACTACGGGAAACAGCGTTCCCCGGTGCTGAATGTCTTAAGGGCATGTCAGTTTCCCCGTAAGAAAAGAGCGAAAGCCCAGAGGAGTGCGGCAGAAGGCTGCACTTCTCTGGCAAAGTCAAGAACAAGGTGAAAAACAACAGCAAAAAGTTTAGGGGTTGCCACATGGAAGGAAAATTACCTACAATTACGAAATCTTTCCTAGCACTCGCCCCTCCCAGACTATGGACAGGGGGAACTAATCCACCCCTGGATGAGTCTCTTGTTCAGGTCGGTTAAACATTCTGGACAACCCATCAGCATTGCTATGTTGGACACCTGGCCTATGCTCAATAGTGAAGTCGAAGCCTTGTAGACTTATGGACCACCTAAGCAACTTTGGATTCTCCCCCTTCATGTTCATTAGCCACTTTAACGGCTTATGGTCAGTTTGCACAGTGAAGTGGGTCCCATAGAGGTAGGGCCTCAGCTTCCTTAGGGCCCACACAACAGAGAAACATTCTTTCTCTACCGTGGACCATCTGAGCTCTCTGTCCTTAAGCTGGCGACTAATAAAACCGATAGGGTGTTCCTTACCCTTCTCATCTACTTGTGATAGTACAGCTCCTATCCCAGTGTCAGAGGCGTCCGTCTGCACGATAAAAGGTCTTTGATAATCAGGGGCCCTGAGGACAGGGGCCTGGCACAAGGAGTCTTTTAAGCCATTGAAGGCCTTCTCACACTCGTCGGTCCAAGTTACCTTCTTGGGTTTCTTCGGAGTTGGGAGGGAAGTCAGAGGAGCAGCTATGGTGCCATAGTCTGCCACAAAATTGCGGTAATACCCCGTGAGTCCTAAGAAGGCTCTCACTTGGGTTTGCATAGTGGGGGTAGGCCAGTCTTGTACTGCTTGTACTTTACTGGGTAGAGGCTGTATCCTCCCTCCACCTACTTCATGTCCAAGGTAAACCACTGAGCCTTGTCCAATCTGGCATTTACTAGCCTTAATGGTCAAGTGGGCTTTCTGAAGAGCCTGGAGCACAATCCCGAGGTGTTTTACATGGTCTTCCCAGGTGGCACTGAAAACTGCTATATCATCCAGATATGCAAGACAGAATTCGTCCAACCCATTCAACACATGATTCACAAGCCTCTGGAAAGTGGCAGGTGCATTCTTCAACCTGAACAGCATTACCCGGAATTGGTAAAGGCCGTCTGGAGTAGAAAATGCTGTCTTCTCCTTGGCATGTTCTGCTAAAGCTATTTGCCAATAGCCAGCAGTGAGGTCAAACGTGCTGAGGTACTTGGAGGCACCCAAAGTATCCACCAGCTCATCTGTTCGAGGCAAGGGGTGTGCATCTGTCTTGGTGACAGCATTCAGAGCCCTGTAATCCACGCAGAACCTCAATTCAGAAGTGCCTGCCTTTGGAACCAAAACCACAGGGCTGGACCAAGGACTACTAGAGGGTTCAATCACCCCAAGGTCTAACATTTTGTTGACCTCGGTCTTAATATAAGACCGTACTTTGTCTGAAATCCTGTATCCCCTACTTTTGGTAGGTACACTGTCTCCTGTGTCAATGTTATGTTTGCACCAAGGTGTCAAACCAGGCGACTGTGAAAACAGGGGGGAAAACTGTCTAAGCAAACTTTTCACCTCAGCCTGCTGATCAGAAGTCAGGTGAGGGGCCACTCGGACACCCTCAAAGGAGCTATCTGAAGGACCGCTTTGGAACAGGTCGGGGAGAGGTTCAGACTCCTCTTCCTCAACATCTGAAGCCAGTAGCAGTGCTGCGATTTCGACTCTTGGGACGAAAGCCTTCAGCCTATTTACGTGAAACACTTTTGGAGCCTGTCCAGGCCTTCCAAGGTCCACTAAATAGTTAACCTCACCCAGGGGCTCCACCACTGTGTAAGGGCCTGACCATTTGTCCTGTAAAGCTCGAGGCCTTATGGGATTCATGATCAGGACTTGCTGACCAGGTGTAAAGTTGATGAGGGAAGCTTTCTGGTCGTACCAATGTTTCACCAGCGCTTGCCCTGCCTTCAATTTATCACTAGCCAAGCCCTTCAGAAGTACCATCCGTTTTCTGAGTCCTAGCACATAATCAACTACGTTGGTAGTGACAGGGGGAGTGGGCATCTCCCATCCCTCTTTGACGATGGCTAAGGGTCCCCGTACGGGATGACCGAACAGAAGTTCGAAGGGGCTGAAGCCAACACCCTCCTGTGGTACCTCTCGGTAGGCAAACAGTAAGCATGGTAACAGAAGATCCCATTTTCTTCTCTGAGGCTCCTCCAGAGCCCCAATCATGCTCTTTAACGTTCTATTGAAACGTTCCACCAGACCATTGGTCTGGGGGTGGTATGCAGAAGAGAACTTGTAGGTGACCCCACATTCTTTCCACATAGCCTGCATATACTTCGACATAAAGTTGCTGCCACGATCTGACACAACTTCTTTAGGGAAGCCAACCCTAGTAAATATGCCGAGTAAAGCTTTTGCAACTGACTTGGCAGTTACAGTTTTCAATGGGATGGCCTCAGGATACCTGTTTGCATGGTCGACCAGCACCAGGATAAACCTATTGCCCGAGGATGTTTGCGGGTCAAGGGGACCAACGATGTCGATCCCTACCCATTCAAATGGTACCCCCACAACTGGGAGCGGTACCAACGGAGCTTGGATTGTCGCGCCAACCTTACCAGACAACTGGCAGGAGGTACAACTCCTGCAGTGACTTTCTACTTGCACCCCCATCTTGGGCCAGTAGAAGTGCATGGATAACCTTTGCTTGGTCCTCTTCATACCAAGGTGACCAGCAAGGGGAACTTCATGCGCCAACTGCAGGAGGAAGGGCCTAACAGCAAGGGGAACCACCAACCTCCTATGGTCTCCTTCTGTAGACTCTGTGGGCTCGCTATACAGGAGTCCACCTTCCCAATAAATCCTATGCGTCCCAGGAGGTTCACCCTCAAGCTGGGCGCAGGCCTGTCTCCTTAGGCCTTCCAGAGATGGGCACTCACGTTGGCCTTTACTGAATTCGTCCCTATCAGGACCTCCTTCAACTAACAAGTCTTTTAGTTCAGGATGATCGTTGGGGTCAAATACTTCAGGCATCGCCACCTCCTCGTCAGGCCCGGGCGATTGACCAACTTCCTCCACCGCAGTGGTAGGCGAGCTCGGGGGAATATTCTCTTTCCCTCGTCGTGACTTGTTGACTCCTTTCTCCTTGGGTTTCCACTTTGGCTGGGGCGGCGTATTGGACTTGGCCAATGCTGCCCGTGCTTGAGACCGTGTGTAGGGTCTTTCGGCAGTGTCTCCTACGAGCCCTAAAGCTCTGAGATCATTACCTAACAAGACCTTTCCCGGGACGTTTCTCTGAATGCTCACTGGAATCCTGACTGCTGTACCATTTAAAGTAAGATTTACAGGTATTACTGGAAACATACGGAGGGGGCCGTCAGCCAACTTAGTGGGCATCAGAGTAGCTCTGGCAACTTCCTCTGAGTCTACCAAGGTAGAATCCACTACAGTGCGACTGCACCCACTATCCCTAAGAGCTGGAGTATCCACTCCATTGATCAGCACACTGTCTTTAAAGTAGTGCTTGGTATTATCCGGAATCCTAGCATAAGCCTCTGCGACTTTAGGCTCCCAGGAACCCAGGGACACTAAAACTACCTCAGCCTCTATCCCGCTGGGAAATGAGTCTGAGGAGAAGGATGCTCCTGTAATCTCTTCTTCCTCGTAGGAGGAGAAGGCCAGATTAGCGGAGTGGACCCCCAAAGGTCTAACCTTACAACGGGGATCCCCCTTCACATGGTCAGTTGATCCACAAGCAAAACACGATCCATTGGGTCTGTTTACATAGGGAGGCTTATTGTAACCAGAGTTCTGTTTCGGAGGCGGACCTCCACTACCCTGCGAGTTCTCTTGTGTCTTACCCTTATTTTTCTTTTTGTGGCCCTTATGAGAAGAAGATTTAGCAGATTCTCCACCCTCCATATCTTTGGACTTTTTCCCTTCCTCCTGCTTACCAGGATGAGTTTTGTCCTTATGGGACACTCGATGTGACACCCATAAGTCTGCTGCAATGGCCAGCTTCTTAGGATCTATCTCCTTCGAATCGGCCAAATGCTGCTTAAGCTACGGGGAAGAAGAAGCAAAAATGTGTTCCAGCATGACAAGATTTATCATGCCTTCGAAGGTAGAAACCTTATAACCTTCGACCCAGCCAGTTAAGTTTTTCAAGGATTCAGTGACATAAGATACCCAAGTACCACCTTCCTTTTTCTTATACTCTCTGAAACGTTTCAAATATTGGGCCGGAGTCTTCCCAAACTTTAAAATGAGAGTTTGCTTTAACATTGCGAAATCAGCTCGCTCAGCCTTCGACATTTCCATAATGGCACTACAGCCAGAATGGGGCAGTCTGCTGAGTAACCAGGCAATCTTATCAGCATTGTCAACTTGTTGAACTTCGCATGCATACTCAAGCGCATTCAGCCAGTCCATAATGTCATTCCTTTCTTCATACACACTGAGCAGATCTTTCGGAAACCGTGGATGAGAGGAAGCCCCAGACCCATGTCCAGGACCCTTGGACCCATTTGCAAACTGAAGCTTGGCCAGTTCCAACTGGTGATCCCTGTCTTTTTGTTTTTCTGCCTGTTCGATTTTTAGTTTGGCTATGCTGAATTCAAGCTCCTGCTGCCTAAACCGCAGCTCTTGCTTCTTGAATTCAAGCATAGCCTCCCCATCAACACTGGCAGAGGAAACATTAGACATCACATCCTCCCTGTCCTCGTGGTCGCGATGGATCAGTGCAGCGGCAGAACCGTCGGTTCTACCAGTGAGAGCAGCCCCACCACCTTCTGCACTGTCCTCAGAAGTTATAGCGTCAAGCTGCGCTTCTTGCCACGCCACGATTCTTTGGATCATTTCCAATTTAGTGCCTTGAGAGGAAACACCTCTCTCCGCACACATCTTCTTCAATGTTTCTGATTTGGAAGCATTTAAAGTTAACAAGGTATTTGTTTCCATACTGTTAGATAGGACTATGGCCTTTTTAAAGTTATACTACAACAATTCACTACGTGTCCTGGTTGGAATAACCTGAAATGCCCTAGTTCGTGCGCAACACTGGATACCTTCAGTCGTATCCCACCACTGTACACCAATTTGTTAAGACGGATTTCTGAACTCTGTCCTGGTGGCGCAGAAGTTCAGAAGGCCAACCTAATTACTTGGAACAGGGTAACTTCTGGACGAGCCAGACCAATCAAGGTAGCGATCGCGGCGGTCAAGACTAGGTCTCAAGAGGGGTGAGGGTGACTGAAAGCCCGCAATGAGCACACAAAGCAAGATCACTTACAAACTACTCCAAACAGTTGTTATATCAAAAATATATACAAATTTATTTTAAGGCCTTTAAAACAATGACCGTAGCGAGAAAATCACAATATCACAATATTAAGCCAACACATACCATATCAACACAATATATATACAAATACGACAGTCGCAAGCGTTATATGCACGAAATGTGTAGTCCACCTGAAAGGGAAGGAAAACAAGCAGTGCGATAATGCTTTAGACTCAGTTCGCCTTCAGGGGCACCTAACTAGATGGAAGTCCGAGCCCTGCGAAGAGTGGAGCCTTGTGCTCAAAGTACCTGCACACGCTGGTGCCAACGGGCAAAAGGAGAAGCTCTTCGGAGGAAGTCAGGCAGTTCGGGTTAGTGCACAACAGAAGAAGAACAGGTTCCGCGACTCAAGCGCAGCCTCCACAGTGAGCAGAAGCAGAGCGCTAGTACGGACAAAAGGGTGCTGTTTTTACACAGCGGGGAAAAGCAATGGGCTACTGCAGGAGGGCGACCAGATCCTAGCTATACTACTCACCGGTCCCCGATGCAAGCAGACCCAGGCTTCTCCACGTTAGTTTCAGCAGCTGGCAGGTTCAGAAGAGCCGGGAATGCCTTGTCGTCGTGTAGAGAAAAAAGACGTCCCAATCGAAGAAACCTGCACAGTTTTGTCACCACAGCAGGGCAACGGAGCGGCCGTGTTTATCTGAGCCAAATGTACACTACTCACTTCAGACTTGGGAACGCCAAGTGTACTAAGCGTGTGAGAGTGACAAGGACTCGAAATACAACACAACCTGGCGGCGGTTACAGAGCAGGACTCCCGTGTAAGCTGGTCAGTCAACTGGATGGCCCAGAGACGCTTCCGAAGGCTTACTGGCAGGAGATGATGAAGTCGCCGAGAATAGCTGTTCCTGCTATTCCAAAGGTCGAAGCACCAGTACAGGCCTTCTGGTTCGATCAAAGGAGGAAAGAGTTTCACAGGACGACAGCAGTGCAAAGGAGGAGTCCTTCAGCGGGTCACCAGCGATTCCTGCTTGTCATGCTGGAACACATTTTTGCATCTTTTTCCCCGGAGCTTAAGCAGCATTTGGCCTATTCGAAGGAGATAGATCCTAAGAAGCTGGCCATTGCAGCAGACTTATGGGTGTCACATCGAGTGTCCCATAAGGACAAAACTCATCCTGGTAAGCAGGAGGAAGGGAAAAAGTCCAAAGATAAGGAGGGTGGAGAATCTGATAAATCTTCTTCTCAAAAGGGCCACAAAAAGAAAAATAAGGGTAAGACACAAGAGAACTCACAGGGTAGTGGAGGTCAGCCTCCGAAACAGAACTCTGGTTACAATAAGCCTCCCTATGTAAACAGACCCAATGGATCTTGTTTTGCTTGTGGAGCAACTGACCACGTGAAGGGGAATCCCCGGTGGAAGTTTAGATCTTTGGGGGTCCACTCCGCTAATCTGGCCTTCTCCTCCTACGAGGAAGAAGAGATTACAGGAGCATCCTTCTCCTCAGACTCATTTCCCAGCGGGATAGAGGCTGAGGTAGTTTTAGTTTCCCTGGGTTCCTGGGAGCCTAAAGTCGCAGAGGCTTATGCTAGGATTCCAGATAATACCAAGCACTACTTTAAAGACAGTGGCCCTCATTACGACCCTGGCGGAAATCGAAAAACGATGGCGGAAATGGAATACCGCCATCGAATAGCGCTCGGTGCGATTATGACCCGTCACCGTAAAGTACGATGCCATTAGCGACACCGTAGTGAACGCCAACGCTAACTGCACCAAGTACGCGCACGCGCGCCATGCCAAACCGTAATTACCACCATGGCGCAATGGTACGCGAATTCTGACCCTAGCGGACATGTACCTAACGCCATCAAGCATGGCGGAAAGTACCATTCCGCCATGGTGAGAAGTACGGCATCGCGAATCAACCGTAAACGGCCCTACTGAGTGCCTGTACACCACTCCCTGGCCACATTGCACAACTCCTCGTAGGTGCAATGAAGTCACACAATGCAACCAGTCAAATGTACAAGTCACCCATGCATGCCAACGAACAAATGAATCTAGGGGCTCCAAGTGCCTTGTGAGTGGCCATCCATATTTGCCATGGCACCATTGCCGCACTGATGCAGCACAGGCATGTGAAGGTTCAAGTACAGCAACATGAGCAGAAAAATGAGACAAACAAAAACAGGCCCCCCCATCGACTGACACCAGTGTAAGGCAACATTCAAAGCAGTATCCTGAGTGAGACTGCACCAGCCCTGTACTCCTGCCAGTAAACAAACCAACCATCAGCATAAGCATGTACCACACAAGTTGGCAGAGTGACTGAGCAGCCAGGCACATCTCAAGAGGGGCCAATGGGAGCTGCAGGGCACAGATGGCACGAATACAGAAGCTATTCCAATGGACATGACCTCAGTCTCCCTCCAAGAAGCGCACGCAAACACAGGCACCTGTGACCAGCCATATACTGATAATCACATCATTCCACCAATCCACCTGGCTGACCGGCATCTGTTACACAAAAGCTAATCCCCCGCCCCTGAGCATGACATCATCAAAACAGTCATAATGGTAGCCCCTATCCCTGACCACACTGGGCTTCGTAGGCAAACGCGGCCAGTACAGTACCACGCAACTATACTCAGAAGCCGGAACCCAATGCAGATCTACTCACAATACATCGCTCCACAAATAGGAATATGCTACATTACTTGCAAAGAATAACACTACACGGTTAATATCAGAATAGAAATTTAATGCACCACAAAATCACCAAGCCCATACAGCCATTAGGTCATGAACCCCAAAATATATTTCATCATTGTGGGCTGCATCCGCAATAAATGACCAGCTTCTTCTTGTGTGACGCCCTGTTCCTTCATGGTACACAGGGGCTACATTCACGTTAAAAAAGGCAACATGGAAGCGCCTAGAACCGCAGGGCCGTCCCATTAGGTAGGCACTAGTCCATCTGAAAGGTCGAAATGTTGCTCCTAGCCACTAGTACCGCGTAAGGGCATGTGGCCCATTGGCGATCGTCCCATAAGATCGTAATGGTGCTCCACTGATTAACTCGAAGCAGCAGGTGTCGGGAGTAAAAGCCATCTGCAGGAGTGGCATACAGATGGCAGCGGCAAAAGGGGAGGAGATACCTGTCACCCAAATGAAATGAAAAAGAATAGTATGGCCATCAGAACTTGATTTGTATTACTCACTTCAATGATCACACTAAATCTACAGCCATATGCATGCTAGCCCACTCCAAAGGATTATTCCCACCCAAATATCACTTGCGAATCATAACTATAAATATCGAGGTGAAAACACTATTACAAACGAGTGTTTGTGTGCATGCGTCTGTCAAAACAGAATCCATTCGATGGGATTAGTAACGTGCATAGACACAAGTGTTTGAAGGCGCGTCGAGACAGGGAGGGTTCAACAAGGCCAGATAGACGATGGTCCCACTATGGCAGCTCTGCATCACATAGCGCAGGGGAGGTGGATAGATTCCAAAAAGCCCTGTACATGGCAAACTCTCCATCAAATCATCTGTCCATGCATCCATACATCATTCCCTCATCCCGGTATGAAAACGCCTGATTATGTACTCACATAACATGTGAAATTTCCATTGAGTCTGTGCGTAATGCAGTCTGCAAAATCCACTGTGCTCCAGGCCGGAATTCCAGTGTTGTGAAGTAACATGTATTTGGGAACGTCCTGACTTATCGTCCACCACGCTATTGCGCATCCCATACTATTCATATCAATCATTGCATTCTCGCCATGGCCCCTGTCCCAAGGACATTAAACAATAGAACGTTATATTTGCAGTCAGACCTGTGGGCGTCTCCTCGCCGCTAGCTGAAGACCGAAAGCGCCGTCCTTCGAATTCCTCATTTGCAACATCACGTCGAAAAGGCATCTGTGACCGCTTGAAATAACAAATCCATCCATGTAGTGCGGCAATGTGTGAAAATGCAAAGTGGCTTCACTCACAAATGGGACGCCCCGCCCGTCGGTGAACCGCGGTACAGTGCTGCATGAGGGTCCACCGTTAATCGAGTACTACATTCCACTGACCCTTCACAAGTTTGTTCGCGACTGCAAAGATAGTATGTGAAACAATGGGACCATAGCAGAATGAACATATGAACCAATATTTCACTGCCATCGGGATCAAATACATGATTGTAATAGCAAGATGCCATGCGTCGAATTGCAGCGTTGCGTGCGGGACGTGCTCGCCCAAAGGGGATTGCAGCTTGCACAGGTGGAATGAATCACCACAGGTGGAGGCAATACAGCTTGAAAACACATAAATTGCACACCCAACCCCCTCACACAACCACACCCACTCCAAAATGCTACCGGCAGGACTAGCGATGTTGGCCCTGGGGGACCTGATAGCACTGCAAGTACTCCAACTTCAAGAAGAAGACGAACACCAACTACTACAACAACCGGCCGCACAGAGGAGACGCAGGAGGAGGAGGAGGGCAAGGCAGGGCCAGCAAGGCCCGCCAGCACAGCCACTACCACCACGCAGGCAGCCCGCAATCCCACACCTCCGAGCACATCCGTTCAACCTCACGGATGAGCAGATCCACACCCTCTACCGTTTGGACCAGGACACCATAACCGCCATTGTGGACATGACACAGGCTGACCTTGTCAGCATGATAGATAGCCCAACCGCCATCCCACCCCTACTGAAGGTGGTGTCTGTACTCCACTTCCTGGCCACAGGCACCTACCAGCACACAGTCGGACAGTTGCATGGCATTTCACAGCCAGTGTTCTCACGGACACTATTGTAAGTGCTCGATGCCCTCCTGAAGCACGCAGACGACTACATCTCTCTACCACGCTCGGAGCAGGAAATTACGAACACAAAAGTGGGATTCCATGCACTTGGCGGCATACCGGGTTGCATTGGTGCCATCGACTGCACCCATGTTGAATTGGTCGTCCCACATGCCATGGAGGCTCAGTACCGCAACCGAAAACAATTTCATTCTCTTAATGTACAAATGGTGTGTGACTCCAACAGGATCATTACACATTGTTGTGCACGCTTTCCTGGATCAACCCATGATTCTATGGTCTTGAGGAACTCTAGAATACCACGCTACATGGAGCGACACGCAGGGAACAGATCCTGGCTACTCGGTGAGTCTCATTTCATGCATGATAATGTGGGGTATGTGATGCGGCAATGACCTGGCAGGAGGGGGGGGGCGTACGTAGCAATGTCATTCCACAAACATCCTTTATTGTCCACATACAGGTGATGCCGGGTATCCACTGAAGAGATGGCTCCTTACACCACTCCGGAACCCACAGAACCAGCCTGAGGACTACTACACCCATGCCCACTCACGTACCCGTGTAGTCATAGAACAGGCATTCGGCCTACTGAAGACTCGTTTCCGCTGCCTCAGCTGGTCTGGCGGGGCACTCCTGTACCGCCATGAGAAGGTTGCAAAGATGGTCATGGCATGTGTCATGCTACACAACATGTGCGTACGTAGAAATGTGCCCATGCCCCCTGACGCAGAACTGCAAGCACCTGAAGATGGTCATGATGAGGGTGGGGATGTGGCAGCACCTCAAGGAGTCCGCGAGGCACAGGAGGGCCGTGAGATTCGTCAGAATATCATAGATGCATGCTTCTAGCACTCACGCCTGGTGGCTGTTACATGGACACGGGACTTGTGGCACTGTGTGTGTCTGGAACATGCACAATGTGGACTGTACGCCTATAAAGGGCTCGTACACAAAGATCCACACATCTCATTGGATGATTATGAAATGTTTATAGCATATGTGAAATTATGTTACACACCCCATCGACCCGCCACCCAAGTGAGCCCAACACACCCCCTCCACCCTCCTACCTCCCCCCCGAACACCAGTGTCCGAAGATGCTCATTGTCAGTGGGCAGACGCTATTGCAAGCCCCCTCTCCGGGTATCAGGGGCACCCCTGTGGAGCGCAGGTTCCTCCCAGATCTACGTTGGGGGCTGCCCTGGACGGAACTTGCAACGGATGATGTCTCTGCCTGCTCACGTCCATGCATGTCCCTAAGGGTTTGTGAGAGCTCAGTGAGCACACGGCGCACAGCGGCAAGTTCAGCACATACGTCTTTGGACGTCGCATGCAGTTGCCCCCTCAGGCTCTCGGTGCTTCTCTCCATTTGTGCCCTTAGTGTCTCTGTACTTCTCTCCATTTCTGCCCTAAGTGTCTCAGTTGATGTTTCTATGGCTGCCTTAGTGCCCCCACATTCATCAGCATGGTCCTTGAGGAGCGTGGCCAGTTGCTGCTGTTGCACGATCACCTGGTCGAGGGACTGTTGCCTCTGCTGTGCCATGGCCATTTGCGGTGGTGTCACAGAGGGGCTGGGCACCTCATGTTGCCTTGCCACAGGACTTGTGGGGGATGGCCAGTCGTCGTCTTGTGGGTTCCCCTGCGTGGTATCCTCATGGTGTACGGGATGGAACAAACAGGGGGATTGAGACAGGTCATGGATGGATCTTACTTCGACATCCCCGTTTTCTGTGTCGGAGCATGCTGCCATTAATGCAGTGTCACCTATGGTGCTGCTGCCACCAGAAGCAGTGCCTTCTGTGGCATCCATTGGGGGGACCTGTGGTGGTGCTGTTGTGGGCATGCTGGCTGCTGGGGTGCCTGTTGAAGTTCCCTCCTGTGTGCTGCCACTTGATTTGTGCTGCTGCCGTGTCTTGATGCGTGCAGCTGAGGTGGAGGGTCTTTGGCCGTTGGTCTTGGCCGTCTTTGCAGGTGTGCTGGTAGGGGTGTCCTGGAGCTCGTCGTTTGAATCGGACCCTGTGGTGGAGTAAAGGAGGGCGAGCGTTATTAATGGGTCTGTTGAAATTGGAATGGCAATGTATCACATGCATTGGGGTGGTACCTAAGGGTGATTTGGGTCGGGGCCTTGAGGTGGTTTCATTTTTGTGTGGATTGAGGATGCAGTTGTTTTGCAGCCTGCAGTTAGGGTTTGCCTGCTGCACGTGTAGAGGGTGTTTTTAGGATTTTTAATGATTTCTGTATTTAATGTGAGTTTTAAAGTGCGCTATCAGGCCAATGTATGTGGACGTTCTCCTGGACATGTGTTACTGTTGCACTATGTGGACACATGGTACTTCACATGATTGGACATTGTGAATTTAGCATTGTTTTATTTGGCCCACCTACCTGATTCTTCGGATGTCTGCACTCCTTTCTCCATCCCTCCGACTCCCTCTATACTCTCCATTCCAATGGTGGAGGCACAGATTTCTTCCCAGGGGGTCAACTTGATGGGTGATTCCGATCCTCCCCCGGTAGCTGTGGCAATGTTACGGTTGGCGGATAGTATGCTCCGTACGCGTATCCGCAGGTCGTCCCATCGCTTTCTGCATTGCTGTGGGTTGCGGGGTGCGGTCCCCACCGCATTTACCCGCTGTGCCACCAGGGCCCATATGGCCTTCTTGTTCGCAAGTGCTGCCCTGGTCATTTGCGTCGAGAAGACGACGGCAGCATTCTCCTGGAGGGTCTCTGTGAGCACGGTGAGTTCCTCACGGGAGAAGTGGACCTGCCGCTTGCGGTCGCACGCTTTTTTCGCTACTTTTCCCATTTTTATTGCTTTCACTGGGGTGGATGACGGGTTGGGATGTGTCTCAGGGTAGTATTTTTTATGGTTGTGTGGGAATTCAGATTTTATAGGTGTACGCCGTGCTGTTTCCCGTTCCGGGACCATTTTTTAACTTCCGTTTCCGTATATTTACGGTCACCGTACTTTCCGATTGCCGCTCATTACGGTGACCGCTCAGATGGGTGGCGGAATTGCACCTAGGGCGCCGTACGACGGCGGTGAGGGGCGTTTTGGGGACATTTCCGCCATCGCGGACTTTGCACTTCCGCCATGGCGTAGTGCTCGTGCACGATGGGTCGGAATTATCCAAACTTTGCTACGTCGTGCAATGGCGGAAACGCTATTTACGCTATGGCGGTCAGGTCAGTCACTTTCCGCCAGGGTCGTAATGAGGGCCAGTGTGCTGATCAATGGAGTAGATACTCCAGCTCTTAGGGATAGTGGGTGCAGTCGAACTGTAGTGGATTCTACCTTGGTAGACTCAGAGGAAGTTGCCAGAGCTACTCTGATGCCCACTAAGTTGGCTGACGGCCCACTCCATATGTTCCCAGTAATACCTGTAAATCTTACTTTAAATGGTACAGTAGTCAGGATTCCAGTGAGCATTCAGAGAAACGTCCCGGGAAAGGTCTTGTTAGGTAATGATCTCAGAGCTTTAGGGCTCGTAGGAGACACTGCCGAAAGACCCTACACACGGTCTCAAGCACGGGCAGCATTGGCCAAGACCAATATGCCGCCCCAGCCGAAGGGGAAACCCAAGGCGAAAGGAGTCAACAAGTCAAGACGAGGGAAAGAGAATATTCCCCCGAGCTCGCCTACCACTGCGGTGGAGGAAGTTGGTCAATCGCCCGGGCCTGACGAGGAGGTGGCGATGCCTGAAGTATTTGACCCCAACGACCATCCTGAACTAAAAGACTTGTTAGTTGAAGGAGGTCCTGATAGGGACGAATTCAGTAAAGGCCAACGTGAGTGCCCATCTCTGGAAGGCCTAAGGAGACAGGCCTGCTCCCAGCTTGAGGGTGAACCTCCTGGGACGCATAGGATTTATTGGGAAGGTGGACTCCTGTATAGTGAGCCCACAGAGTCTACAGAAGGAGACCATAGGAGGTTGGTGGTTCCCCTTGCTGTTAGGCCCTTCCTCCTGCAGTTGGCGCATGAAGTGCTCCTTGCTGGTCACCTTGGTATTAAGAGGACCAAGCAAAGGTTATCCATGCACTTCTACTGGCCCAAGATGGGGGTGCAAGTAGAAAGTCACTGCAGGAGTTGTGCCTCCTGCCAGTTATCTGGTAAGGTTGGCTCGACAATCCAAGCTCCGTTGGTACCGCTCCCAGTTGTGGGGGTACCATTTGAAAGGGTAGGGATCGACATCGTTGGTCCCCTTGACCCGCAAACATCCTCGGGCAATAGGTTTATCCTGGTGCTGGTCGACCATGCAAACAGATATCCTGAGGCCATCCCATTGAAAACTGTAACTGCCAAGTCAGTTGCAAAAGCTTTACTTGGCATATTTACTAGGGTTGGCTTCCCTAAAGAAGTTGTGTCAGATCGTGGCAGCAACTTTATGTCAAAGTATATGCAGGCTATGTGGAAAGAATGTGGGGTCACCTACAAGTTCTCTTCTGCATACCACCCCCAGACCAATGGTCTGGTGGAACGTTTCAACAGAACGTTAAAAAGCATGATTGGGGCTCTGGAGAAGCTTCAGAGAAGACAATTGGTTCTTCTTTTACCATGCTTACTGTTTGCCTACCAAGAGGTACCACAGGAGGGTGTTGGCTTCAGCCCCTTCAAACTTCTGTTTGGTCATCCTGTACGGGGACCCTTAGCCATAGTCAAAGAGGGATGGGAGATGCCCACTCCCCCTGTTACTACCAACGTAGTTGATTATGTGCTAGGGCTCAGAAAACGGATGGTACTTCTCATGGGCTTGGCTAGTGATAAATTGAAGGCAGTACAAGCGCTGGTGAAACATTGGTACGACCAGAAAGCTTCCCTCATCAACTTTACACCTGGTCAGCAAGTCCTGATCATGAATCCCATAAGGCCTTGAGCTTTACAGGACAAATGGTCAGGCCCTTACACAGTGGTGGAGCCCCTGGGTGAGGTTAACTATTTAGTGGACCTTGGAAGGCCTGGACAGGCTCCAAAAGTGTTTCACGTGAATAGGCTGAAGGCTTTCGTCCCAAGAGTCGAAATCGCAGCACTGTTACTGGCTTCAGATGTTGAGGAAGAGGAGTCTGAACCTTTCCCCGACCTGTTCCAAAGCGGTCCTTCAGATAGCTCCTTTGAGGGTGTCCGAGTGGCCCCTCACCTGACTTCTGATCAGCAGGCTGAGGTGAAAAGTTTGCTTAGGCAGTTTTCCCCCCTGTTTTCACAGTCGCCTGGTTTGACACCTTGGTGCAAACATAACATAGACACAGGAGACAGTGTACCTACCAAAAGTAGGGGATACAGGATGTCAGACAAAGTACGGTCTTATATTAAGACCGAGGTCAACAAGATGTTAGACCTTGGGGTGATTGAACCCTCTAGTAGTCCTTGGTCCAGCCCTGTGGTTTTCGTTCCAAAGGCAGGCACTTCTGAATTGAGGTTCTGCGTGGATTACAGGGCTCTGAATGCTGTCACCAAGACAGATGCACACCCCTTGCCTCGAACAGATGAGCTGGTGGATACTTTGGGTGCCTCCAAGTACCTCAGCACGTTTGACCTCACTGCTGGCTATTGGCAAATAGCTTTAGCAGAACATGCCAAGGAGAAGACAGCGTTTTCTACTCCAGACGGCCTTTACCAATTCCGGGTAATGCCGTTCGGGTTGAAGAATGCACCTGCCACTTTCCAGAGGCTTGTGCATCATGTTTTGAATGGGTTGGACGAATTCTGTCTTGCATATCTGGACGATATAGCAGTTTTCAGTGCCACCTGGGAAGACCATGTGAAACACCTCGGGATTGTGCTCCAGGCTCTTCAGAAAGTACACTTGACCATAAAGGCTAGTAAACGCCAGATTGGACAAGGCTCAGTGTTTTACCTTGGACATGAAGTAGGTGGAGGGAGGATACAGCCTCTACCCAGTAAAGTACAAGCAGTACAAGACTGGCCTACCCCCACTACACAAACCCAAGTGAGAGCCTTCTTAGGACTCACGGGGTATTACCGCAATTTTGTGGCAGACTATGGCACCATAGCTGCCCCTCTGACTGCCCTCACAACTCTGAAGAAACCCAAGAAGGTAACTTGGACCGACGAGTGTGAGAAGGCCTTCAATGGCTTAAAAGACTCCTTGTGCCAGGCCCCTGTCCTCAGGGCCCCTGATTATCAAAGACCTTTTATCGTGCAGACGGACGCCTCTGACACTGTGATAGGAGCTGTACTATCGCAAGTAGATGAGAAGGGTAAGGAACACCCTATTGGTTTTATTAGTCGCCAGTTTAAGGACAGAGAGCTCAGATGGTCCACGGTAGAGAAAGAATGTTTCTCTGTTGTGTGGGCCTTAAGGAAGCTGAGGCCCTACCTCTATGGGACCCACTTCACTGTGCAAACTGACCATAAGCCCTTAAAGTGGCTAATAAACATGAAGGGGGAGAATCCAAAGTTGCTTAGGTGGTCCATAAGTCTACAAGGCTTCGACTTCACTATTGAGCATAGGCCAGGTGTCCAACATAGCAATGCTGATGGGTTGTGCAGAATGTTTAACCGACCTGAACAAGAGACTCATCCAGGGGTGGAATAGTTCCCCCTGTCCATAGTCTGGGAGGGGCGAGTGTTAGGAAAGATTTCGTAATTGTAGGTAATTTTCCTTCCATGTGGCAACCCCTAAACTTTTTACTGTTGTTTTTCACCTTGTTCTCGACTTTGCCCGAGAAGTGCAGCCTTCTGCCGCACTCCTCTGGGCTTTCGCTCCTTTCTTACGGGGAAACTGTCATGCCCTTAAGACAGTCAGTACCAGGAAACGCTGGTTTCCGTAGTTTCTTGTATCATGTTGCGGCTTTCGTGCAACATGACACAAGAGGGCACTGTAAGCTAAGTTACTGCTCTCTTGGGTCTCTAGCCTTCTACAGGCCCTAGATACTCTTTCAGGATTGTAACTGATCGGTGCAAGTGATTCACGGACGGGAATGGTGGCAGCGATCGTTTCTTGTGTTTTGAGCTCCTTTTGGCGTTCTAAGCACGTTTCTCGCGCTTAACCCAAAATGGTGGCCTAGATCCCAAAATGGCCAGACCACGAGGCTCCTTTGTCCTGTCCGCTGACCGTCTTGCTCCCTTCACCTTCCCCAGGTCGAGCCGACCTGGGGCCTTCCTTATTTGGGCATGTGCTTTCCCGCGAAACACAGATGCTTTCGCAGGCTTCTACATGTCTTGTGTGTGCCTCCAGGATGTGGGCTGGGATGTCTGGTCCCAATACACATCCTGGGTGCCAGAGAGTCTAGGGTGGTGTGAATGCCTGGGACCACCGTGGTCCGTGATAGGTCCACGAATGGTGTGAGTGTTGATGAGCGGATCTCCCATTGGGTCCCCTCCGTTTTGGCGCGAAGGGAACCGTGGATAAGAGGGGGCTGGAAACACCACTACCATGTCGATCTCCTGAGTTCTCACGAACGAAGGAATACAGGAGCCAAGTATCCTGCAACCAAGAGGCTGAACCGAGGAATCGCTGGTGACCCGCTGAAGAACTGCTCCTCTGCACTGCTGTCGCCTTGTGAAACCCTTTTCACCTTTGATCGAACCAGAAGGCCTGTACTGGTACTTCGACCCTTGGAATAGCGGGGACAGCTATTCTCGGCATCTTCACCATCTCCTGCTAGTAAGCCTTCGGAAGCGTCTCTGGGCCATCCAGCAGACTGACCAGCCTACACAGGAGTCTTGCTCTGTAACCGCCGCCAGGTTGTGTAGTATATCGAGTCCTTGTCACTCTCACATGATTCGTACACTTGGCGTTCCCAGGTCTGAAGTGAGTAGTGTACATTTGGCTCAGATACACACCGCCGCTCCGTTGCCCTGCAGTGGTAACAAACTGTGCGGGTTCCTTCGTTTGGGACGTCTTTTACTCAACTCTGCTGCTGCAGACTAAACACGACGACGAGACGTCCCCTGCTCTTCTGAACCTGCCAGCGACTGAAACTGATGCGGAGAAGCCTGGGTCTGCTTGCATCGTGGACCGGTGAGTAGCATAGCTAGGAACTGGTCGCCCTCCTGCAGGAGCCCATAGCTTTTCCCCGCTGTGTCAAAACAGCACGCCTTTCCGTACTCGCGCTCTGCTTCTGCCCACAGTGGAGGCTGCGCTTGAGTCGCGGAACACTGTTCTTCTTCGTTTGTGCACTAAACTGAACAGCCTGATCTCCCTCGAAGAGACTCCCCTTTTGCCCGTTGGCACCAGCGTGTGCAGGTACTTTTGAGCACAAGGCTCCACTCTTCGTAGGGCTTGGACTTCCTTTTAGTTAGGTGCCTCTGAAGGCGGACTGGGTCTAAGCATTATTTCGCACTGCCTGTTTTCCTTCCCTTTTAGGTGGACTACACATTTCGTGCATCTAACGCTTGAGACTTGTTTGTATTTGTATATATATTGTATTGGTATGGTATGTGTTGGTTTACTAGAGTTGTATTGTGATTTCTCGCTACGGTCATTGTTTTAAAGGCCTTGGAATAAATGTGTATATATTTTTAATATAGCACCTGTTTGGAGTAGTTTGTAAGTGTCCTTGCTTTGTGTGCTCATTGCGGGCTTTCAGTCACTCTCACCTCTCTTGAGACCTAGTCTTGACCGCCGCGATCGCTACCTTGATTGGTCTGGCTTGTCCAGAGGTTACCCTGTTCCAAGAAATTAGGTTGGCCATCTGAACTTCTGCGCCACCAGGACAGAGTTCAGAAATCCGTCTTAACAATATCCAACTCCTTCCCGTTCCAAACCTGAGACCCTTCCTATAGCATGAGATGTGATATCCAACTCCTTCCCATCCCAATCCTGAGACATTTCCGATTGCAGAGATGTGATATCTCAATGCTTATACCAAACCTGAGACTCTTCCTATAACATGAGATGTGATATCCAACTCCTTCCCGTTCCAAACCTGAGACCCTTCCTATAGCATGAGATGTGATATCCAACTCCTTCCCATTCCAATCCTGAGACCCTTCCGATAGCATGAGATGTGATATCTCAATGCTTCTAATACCAAACCTGAGATCCTTCCTATAACATGTGATGTGATATCCAAATTCTTCCCCTTCCAAACCTGAGACCCTCCCTTTAGCATGAGATGTGATATCCAGCTCCTTCCCATTCCAATCCTGAGACCCTTATGATAGCATGAGATGTGATATCTCAATGCCTCTAATACCAAACCTGAGATCCTTCCTATAACATGAGATGTGATATCCAAATCCTTCCCCTTCCAAACCTGAGACCCTCCCTTTAGCATGAGATGTGATATCCAACTCCTTCCCATTCCAATCCTGAGACCCTTCTGATAGCATGAGATGTGATATCTCAATGCCTCTAATACCAAACCTGATATCCTACCTCTAACATGAAATGTGATATCCAACTCCTTCCCTTTCCAAACCTGAGACCCTGCCTATAGCATGAGATGTGATATCCAAGTCCTTCCCATTCCAATCCTGAGACCCTTCCTATAGCATGTGATGTGATATCTCAATGCTTATACCAAACCTGAGACCCTTCCTATGGCATGAGATGTCATATACAACTCCTTCCCATTCCAATCCTGAGACCCTTCCTATAGCATGTGATGTGATATCTCAATGCTTATACCAAACCTGAGACCCTTCCTATAGCTTGAGATGTGATATCCAACTCCTTCCCATTCCAATCCTGAGACCCTTCCTATAGTATGAGATGTGATATCTCAATACTTCTAATACCAAACCTGAGATCCTTCCGATAACATGAGATGTGATATCCAAATCCTTCCCCTTCCAAACCTGAGACCCTCCCTTTAGCATGAGATGTGATATCCAACTCCTTCCCATTCCAATCCTGAGACCCTTCTGATAGCATGAGATGTGATATCTCAATGCTTCTAATACCAAACCTGAGATCCTTCCGATAGCATGAGATGTGATATCTCAATGCTTCTAATACCAAACCTGAGCTCCTTCTTATAACATGAGATGTGATATGCAAATCCTTCCCCTTCCAAACCTGAGACCCTCCCTTTAGCATGAGATGTGATATCCAACTCCTTCCCATTCCAATCCTGAGACCCTTCTGATAGCATGAGATGTGATATCTCAATGCCTCTAATACCAAACCTGAGATCCTACCTCTAACATGAAATGTGATATCCAACTCTTTCCCCTTCCAAACCTGAGAGCCTTCCTATAGCATGAGATGTGATATCCAACTCCTTCCCGTTCCAAACCTGAGACCCTTCCTATAGCATGAGATGTGATATCCAACTCCTTCCCATCCCAATCCTGAGACATTTCCGATTGCAGAGATGTGATATCTCAATGCTTATACCAAACCTGAGACTCTTCCTATAACATGAGATGTGATATCCAACTCCTTCCCGTTCCAAACCTGAGACCCTTCCTATAGCATGAGATGTGATATCCAACTCCTTCCCATTCCAATCCTGAGACCCTTCCGATAGCATGAGATGTGATATCTCAATGCTTCTAATACCAAACCTGAGATCCTTCCTATAACATGTTATGTGATATCCAAATTCTTCCCCTTCCAAACCTGAGACCCTCCCTTTAGCATGAGATGTGATATCCAACTCCTTCCCATTCCAATCCTGAGACCCTTATGATAGCATGAGATGTGATATCTCAATGCCTCTAATACCAAACCTGAGATCCTTCCTATAACATGAGATGTGATATCCAAATCCTTCCCCTTCCAAACCTGGGACTCTCCCTTTAGCATGAGATGTGATATCCAACTCCTTCCCATTCCAATCCTGAGACCCTTCTGATAGCATGAGATGTGATATCTCAATGCCTCTAATACCAAACCTGATATCCTACCTCTAACATGAAATGTGATATCCAACTCCTTCCCTTTCCAAACCTGAGACCCTGCCTATAGCATGAGATGTGATATCCAAGTCCTTCCCATTCCAATCCTGAGACCCTTCCTATAGCATGTGATGTGATATCTCAATGCTTATACCAAACCTGAGACCCTTCCTATGGCATGAGATGTCATATACAACACCTTCCCATTCCAATCCTGAGACCCTTCCTATAGCATGTGATGTGATATCTCAATGCTTATACCAAACCTGAGACCCTTCCTATAGCTTGAGATGTGATATCCAACTCCTTCCCATTCCAATCCTGAGACCCTTCCTATAGCATGAGATGTGATATCTCAATACTTCTAATACCAAACCTGAGATCCTTCCGATAACATGAGATGTGATATCCAAATCCTTCCCCTTCCAAACCTGAGACCCTCCCTTTAGCATGAGATGTGATATCCAACTCCTTCCCATTCCAATCCTGAGACCCTTCTGATAGCATGAGATATGATATCTCAATGCTTCTAATACCAAACCTGAGATCCTTCCGATAGCATGAGATGTGATATCTCAATGCTTCTAATACCAAACCTGAGCTCCTTCTTATAACATGAGATGTGATATCCAAATCCTTCCCCTTCCAAACCTGAGACCCTCCCTTTAGCATGAAATGTGATATCCAACTCATTCCCATTCCAATCCTGAGACCCTTCTGATAGCATGAGATGTGATATCTCAATGCCTCTAATACCAAACCTGAGATCCTACCTCTAACATGAAATGTGATATCCAACTCTTTCCCCTTCCAAACCTGAGAGCCTTCCTATAGCATGAGATGTGATATTCAAGTCCTTCCCATTCCAATCCTGAGACCCTTCCTATACCATGAGATGTGATATCCAACTCCTTCCCATTCCAACCTGAGACCCTTTCTATAGCATGAGATGGGATATCCAACTCCTTCCAAATCCAATCCTGATACCCTTCCGATAGCATGAGATGTGATATCCCAATGCTTATACCAAACCTGAGACCCATACTATGGCATGAGATGTGATATCAAACTCCTTCCCATTCCAATCCTGAGACCCTTCCTATAGCTTGAGATGTGATATCCAACTCCTTGCCATTCTAATTCTGAGACCCTTCCTATACCATGAGACTTGATATCTCAATGCTTCTAATACCAAACCTGAGACCCGCCCTATAACATGAGATGTGATATCCAAATCCTTCCCCTTCCAAACCTTAGACCCTTCCTTTATCATGAGATGTGATATCCAACTCCTTCCCATTCCAATCCTGAGACCCTTCCGATATCATGAGATGTGATATCTCAATGCTTCTAATATCAAACTTGAGACCCTCCCTATAGCATGAGATGTGATATCCAAGTCCTTCCCATTCCAATCCTGAGACCCTTCCTATAGCATGAGATGTGATGTCTCAATGCTTCTAATACCAAACCTGAGACCCTTCCTATAACATGAGATGGGAATATCCAACTCCTTCCCATTCCAATCCTGAGACCCTTCCGATAGCAGAGATGTGATATCTCAATGCTTATACCAAACCTGAGATCCTTCCTATAACATGAGATGTGATATCCAACTCCTTCCCATTCCAATACTGAGACACTTCCTATAGCATGAGATGTGATATCTCACTGCTTATACCAAACCTGAGACCCATCCTATAGCATGAGATGTGATATCCAACTCCTTCCCATTCCAATCCTGAGACCCTTCCTATAGCATGAGATGTGATATCTCAATGCTTCTAATATCAAACGTGAGATCCTCCCTATAGCATGAGATGTGATATCCAAGTCCTTCCCATTCCAATCCTGAGACACTTCCTATAGCATGAGATGTGATATCTCAATGCTTCTAATACCAAACCTGAGACTCTTCCTATAACATGAGATGGGATATCCAACTCCTTCCCATTCCAATCCTGAGACCTTTCCGATAGCAGAGATGTGATATCTCAATGCTTATACCAAACCTGAGACCCTTCCTACGGCATGAGATGTCATATACAACTCCTTCCCATTCCAATCCTGAGACCCTTCCTATAGCATGAGATGTGATATCTCAATGCTTATAGCAAACCAGAGACCCTTCCTATAGCATGAGATGTGATATCCAACTCCTTCCCATTCCAATCCTGAGACCCTTCCTATAGCATGAGATGTGATGTCTCAATGCTTCTAATACCAAACCTGAGATCCTTCATATAACATGAGATGTGATATCCAACTCCTTCCCATTCCAATCCTGAGACCCTTATGATAGCATGAGATGTGATATCTCAATGCCTCTTATACCAAACCTGAGATCCTTCCGATAGCATGAGATGTGATATCTCAATGCTTCTAATACCAAACCTGAGATCCTTCCTATAATATGAGATGTGATTTCCAAATCCTTCCCCTTCCAAACCTGAGACGCTCCCTTTAGCATGAAATGTGATATCCAACTCCTTCCCATTCCAATCCTGAGACCTTTCTGATAGCATGAGATGTGATATCTCAATGCCTCTAATACCAAACCTGAGATCCTACCTCTAACATGAAATGTGATATCCATCTCCTTCCCTTTCCAAACCTGAGACCCTGCCTATAGCATGAGATGTGATATCCAAGTCCTTCCCATTCCAATCCTGAGACCCTTCCTATAGCATGTGATGTGATATCTCAATGCTTATACCAAACCTGAGACCCTTCCTATGGCATGAGATGTCATATACAACTCCTTCCCATTCCAACCCTGAGACCCTTCCTATAGCATGAGATGTGATATCTCAATGCTTATACCAAACCTGAGACCCTTCCTATAGCGTGAGATGTGATATCCAACTTCTTCCCATTCCAATCCTGAGACCCTTCCTATAGCATGAGATGTGATATCTCAATGCTTATACCAAACCTGAGACCCTTCCTATAGCTTGAGATGTGATATCCAACTCCTTCCCATTCCAATCCTGAGACCCTTCCTATAGCATGAGATGTGATATCTCAAGGCCTCTAATACCAAACCTGAGATCCTTCCTCTAACATGAAATGTGATATCCAACTCCTTCCCATTCCAAACCTGAGAGCCTTCCTATAGCATGAGATATGATATCCAAGTCCTTCCCATTCCAATCCTGAGACCCTTCCTATAACATGAAATGTGATATCCAACTCCTTCCCATTCTAACCTGAGACTCTTCCTATAGCATGAGATGGGATATCCAACTCCTTCCAAATCCAATACTGATACCCTTCCGATAGCATGAGATGTGATATCCCAATGCTTCTACCAAACCTGAGACCCATACTATGGCATGAGATGTGATATCAAACTCCTTCCCATTCCAATCCTGAGACGCTTGCTATAGCTTGAGATGTGATATCCAACTCCTTCCCATTCCAATTCTGAGACCCTTCTTATACCATGACACTTGATATCTCAATGCTTCTAATACCAAACCTGAGACCCGTCCTATAACATGAGATGTGATATCCAAATCCTTCCCCTTCCAAACCTTAGACCCTTCCTTTATAATGAGATGTGATATCCAACTCCTTTCCATTCCAATCCTGAGACCCTTCCGATATCATGAGATTTGTTATCTCAATGCTTCTAATATCAAACTTGAGACCCTCCCTATAGCATGAGATGTGACATCCAAGTCCTTCCCATTCCAATCCTGAGACCCTTCCTATAGCATGAGATGTGATATCTCAATGCTTCTAATACCAAACCTGAGACCCTTCCTATAACATGAGATGGGATATCCAACTCCTTCCCATTCCAATCCTGAGACCCTTCCGATAGCAGAGATGTGATATCTCAATGCTTATACCAAACCTGAGACCCTTCTTAAGGCCTGAGATGTCATATACAACTCCTTCCCATTGCAATCCTGAGACCCTTCCTATAGCATGAGATGTGATATCTCAATGCTTATACCAAATCTGAGACCCTTCCTATAGCATGAGATGTGATATCCAACACCTTCCCATTCCAATTCTGAGACCCTTCCTATAGCATGAGAAGTGATATCTCCATGCTTATACCAAACCTGAGACCCTTCCTATAGCATGAGATGTGATATCCAAATCCTTCCCATTCCAATCATGAGACCCTTCCTATAGCATTAGATGTGATATCTCAATGCTTATACCAAACCTGAGAGCCTACCTATAGCATGAGATGTGATATCCAAGTCCATCCCATTCCAATCCTTAGACCCTTCCTACAGCATGCGATTGTTAAGACGGATTTCTGAACTCTGTCCTGGTGGCGCAGAAGTTCAGAAGGCCAACCTAATTACTTGGAACAGGGTAACCTCTGGACAAGCCAGACCAATCAAGGTAGCGATCGCGGCGGTCAAGACTAGGTCTCAAGAGGGGTGAGGGTGACTGAAAGCCCGCAATGAGCACACAAAGCAAGAGCGCTTACAAACTACTCCAAACAGTTGTTATATCAAAAATAGATACACATTTATTTTAAGGCCTTTAAAATAATGACCGTAGCGAGAAAATCACAATATCACAATATTAAACCAACACATACCATATCAACACAATATATATACAAATACACAGTCGCAAGCGTTTAAAGCACGAAATATGTAGTCCACCTGCCAGGGAAGGAAAACAGGCAGTGCGATACCGCTTTAGACTCAGTTCGCCTTCAGAGGCACCTACTAGATGGAAGTCCGAGCCCTGCGAAGAGTGGAGCCTTGTGCTCAAAGTACCTGCCACGCCGGTGCCAACGGGCAAAAGGGGAAGCTCTTCGGAGGAAGTCAGGCAGTTCGGGTTAGTGCACAGCAGAAGGAGAACAGGTTCCGTAACTCAAGCGCAGCCTCCACAGCGGGCAGAAGCAGAGCGCGAGAACGGCCAAAAGGGTGCTGTTTTTACACAGCAGGGAAAAGCAATGGGATACTGCAGGAGGGCGACCAGATCCTAGCTAAACTACTCACCGGTCCCCGAAGCAAGCAGACCCAGGCTTCTCCACGTTCGTTTCAGCAGCTGGCAGGTTCAGAAGAGCAGGGAACGCCTCGTAGTCGTGTAGAGCAAAAAGACGTCCCAATCGACGAAACCAGCACAGTTTGTTGCCGCAGCAGGACAACGGAGCGGCCGTGTGTATTCGAGCCAAATGTACACTCCTCCCTTCAGACTTGGGAACGCCAAGTGTACGAAGCGTGGGAGAGTGACAAGGACTCGGAATACAACACAACCTGGCGGCGGTTACAGAGCAGGACTCCCTTGTAAGCTGGTCAGTCAACTGGATGGCCCAGAGACACTTCCGAAGGCTTACTTGGCAGGAGAGGATGAAGTCACCGGGAATAGCTGTTCCTGCTATTCCAAAGGTCGAAGCACCAGTACAGGCCTTCTGGTTCGATCCAAGGAGGAAAGGGTTTCACAGGACGACAGCAGTGCAAAGGAGGATTCCTTCAGCGGGTCACCAGCGATTCCTCGGTCCAGCCTCTTGGTTGCAGGATACTTGGCTCCTGTATTCCTTCGTTCGTGAGAACTCAGGAGATCGACCTGGTAGTGGTGTTTCCAGCTCCCTCTTATCCACGGTTCCCTTCGCGCCAAAACGGAGGGGAGCAAATGGGAGATCCGCTCATCAACACACATACCATACGTGGACCAATCACGGACCACGGTGGTCCCAGGCATTCACACCACCCTAGACTCTCTGGCACCCAGGATGTGTATTGGGACCAGACATCCCAGCCCCCACCCTGGAGGCACACAAACGACATGTAGAAGCCCGCGAAAGCAACCACGTTTCGCGGGAAAGTACATGCCCAAATAAGGAAGGCCCCGGGTCGCCCGACCTGGGGAAGGTGAAGGGAGCAAGACGGTCAGTGGACAGGACAAAGGAGCCTCGTGGTCTGGCCATTTTGGGAGCCAGGCCACCATTTTGGGTTCAGTGCGAAAAACGTGCTCAGAACGCCAAAAGGAGCTCAAAATAAACAAAACGATCGCTGCCACCATTCCAGTCCCTGAATGACTTGCACCGATCAAATACCATCCTAAAAGAGTATCTAGGGCCTGCAGAAGGCTAGAGACCCAAGAGAGCTGTAACTTAGCTTACAGTGCCCTCTTGTGTCATGTTGCACTAAAGCCGCAACATGATAAAAGAAACTACGGGAAACAGCGTTCCCCGGTACTGACTGTCTTAAGGGCATGTCAGTTTCCCCGTAAGAAAGGAGCGAAAGCCCAGAGAAGTGCGGCAGAAGGCTGTACTTCTCTGGCAAAGTCAAGAACAAGGTTAAAAACAATAGCAAAAAGTTTAGGGGTTGCCACATGGAAGGAAAATTCCCTACAATTACGAAATCTTTCCTAACACTCGCCCCTCCCAGACTATGGACAGGGGGAACTAATCCACCCCTGGATGAGTCTCTTGTTCAGGTCGGTTAAACATTCTGGACAACCCATCAGCATTGCTATGTTGGACACCTGGCCTATGCTCAATAGTGAAGTCGAAGCCTTGTAGACTTATGGACCACCTAAGCAACTTTGGATTCTCCCCCTTCATGTTCATTAGCCACTTTAACGGCTTATGGTCAGTCTGCACAGTGAAGTGGGTCCCATAGAGGTAGGGCCTCAGCTTCCTTAGGGCCCACACAACAGAGAAACATTCTTTCTCTACCGTGGACCATCTGAGCTCTCTGTCCTTAAGCTGGCGACTAATAAAACCGATAGGGTGTTCCTTACCCTTCTCATCTACTTGTGATCGTACAGCTCCTATCCCAGTGTCAGAGGCATCCGTCTGCACGATAAAAGGTCTTTGATAATCCGGGGCCCTAAGGACAGGGGCCTGGCACAAGGAGTCTTTTAAGCCATTGAAGGCCTTCTCACACTCGTCGGTCCAAGTTACCTTCTTGGGTTTCTTCGGAGTTGTGAGGGCAGTCAGAGGAGCAGCTATGGTGCCATAGTCTGCCACAAAAGTGCGGTAATACCCCGTGAGTCCTAAAAAGGCTCTCACTTGGGTTTGCGTAGTGGGGGTAGGCCAGTCTTGTACTGCTTGTACCTGACTGAGTAGAGGCTGTCTCCTCCCTCCACCTACTTCATGTCCAAGGTAAACCACTGAGCCTTGTCCATTTTGGTGAGGGGCCACGCGGACACCCTCAAAAGAGCTCTCTGAAGGACTGCTTTGGAACAGGTCGGGGAGAGGTTCAGACTCCTCTTCCTCAACGTCTGAAGCCAATAGCAGTGCTGCGATTTCGCCGCTTGGGACGAAAGCCTTCAGCCTATTCATGTGAAACACTTTGGGAGCCTTTCAAGGCCTTCCAAGGTCCACTGAATAGTTAACCTCACCCAGGGGCTCCACCACTGGGTAAGGGCCTGACCAATTGTCCTGTAAAGCTCGAGGCCTTATGGGATTCATGATCAGGACTTGCTGACCAAGTGTAAAGTTGATGAGGGAAGCTTTCTGGTTGTACCAAGGTTTCACCAGCGCTTGCCCTGCCTTCAATTTATCACTAGCCAAGCCCATCAGAAGTACCATCCGTTTTCTGAGCCCTAGCACATAATCAACTACATTGGTAGTAACAGGGGGAGTGGGCGTCTCCCATCCCTCCTTGACAATGGCTAAGGGTCCCCGTACGGGATGACCGAACAGAAGTTTGAAGGGGCTGAAGCCAACACCCTCCTGTGGTACCTCTCGGTAGGCAAACAGTAAGCATGAAACAAGAAGATCCCATTTTCTTCTCTGGGGCTCCTCCAGAGCCCCAATCATGCTCGTTAACGTCCTGTCGAAACGCCCCCCCAGACCATTGGTCTGGGGGTGGTATGCAGAAGAGAACCTGTAGGTGACCCCACATTCTTTCCACATAGCCTGCCTATACTTCGACATAAAGTTGCTGCCATGATCCGACACAACTTCTTTAGGGAAGCCAACCCTAGTAAACATGCCGAGTAAAGCTTCTGCAACTGGCTTGGCAGTTACAGTTGTAAATGGGACGGCCTCAGGATACCTGGTTGCATGGTCGACCAGCACCAGGATAAACCTATTGCCTGAGGATGTTTGCGGGTCAAGGGGACCAACCATGTCGATCCCTACCCTTTCAAATGGTACCCCCACAACTGGGAGCGGTACCAACGGAGCTTGGATTGTCGCGCCAACCTTACCAGACAACTGGCAGGAGGCACAACTCCTGCAGTGACTTTCTACTTGCTCCCCCATCTTGGGCCAGTAGAAGTGCATGGATAACCTTTGCTTGGTTTTCCTCATACCGAGGTGACCAGCAATGGGAACTTCATGCGCCAACTGCAGGAGGAAGGGCCTAACAGCAAGGGGAACCACCAACCTCCTATGGTCTCCTTCTGTAGACTCTGTGGGCTCACTATACAGGAGTCCACCTTCCTGGTAAATCCTACGCATCCCAGGAGGTTCACCCTCAAGCTGGGAGCAGGCCTGTCTCCTTAGGCCTTCCAGAGATGGGCACTCACGTTGGCCTTTACTGAATTTGTCCCTATCAGGACCTCCTTCAACTAACAAGTCTTTTAGTTCAGGATGATCGTTGGGGTCGAATACTTCAGGCATCGCCACCTCCTCGTCAGGCCCGGGCGATTGACCAACTTCCTCCACCGCAGTGGTAGGCGAGCTCGGGGGAATATTCTCTTTCCCTCGTTTTGACTTGTAGACTCCTTTCGCCTTGGGCTTCCCCTTCGGCTGGGGCGGCGTATTGGACTTGGCCAATGCTGCCCGTGCTTGAGACCGTGTGTAGGGTCTTTCGGCAGTGTCTCCTACGAGCCCTAAAGCTCTGAGATCATTACCTAACAAGACCTTTCCCGGGACGCTTCTCTGAATGCTCACTGGAATCCTGACTGCTGTACCATTTAAAGTAAGATTTACAGGGATCACGGGAAACATACGGAGGGGGCTGTCAGCCAACTTAGTGGGCATCAGAGTAGCTCTGGCAACTTCCTCTGAGTCTACCAAGGTAGAATCCACTACAGTGCGACTGCACCCACTATCCCTAAGAGCTGGAGTATCCACTCCATTGATCAGCACACTGTCTTTAAAGTAGTGCTTGGTATTATCCGGAATCCTAGCATAAGCCTCTGCGACTTTAGGCTCCCAGGAACCCAGGGACACTAAAACTACCTCAGCCTCTATCCCGCTGGGAAATGAGTCTGAGGAGAAGGATGCTCCTGTAATCTCTTCTTCCTCGTAGGAGGAGAAGGCCAGATTAGCGGAGTGGACCCCCAAAGGTCTAACCTTACACCGGGGATCCCCCTTCACATGGTCAGTTGCTCCACAAGACAAACAAGCCCCAGTGGGTCTGTTTACGTAGGGAGGCTTATTGTAACTAGAGTTCTGTTTCGGAGGCTGACCTCCACTACCCTGTGAGTTCTCTTGTGTCTTACCCTTGTTTTTCTTTTTGTGGCCCTTATGGGAAGAAGATTTAGCAGATTCCCCACCCTCCATATCTTTGGACTTTTTCCCTTCCTCCTGCTTACCAGGATGAGTTTTGTCCTTATGGGACACTCGATGTGACACCCATAAATCTGCTGCAATGGCCAGCTTCTTAGGATCTATCTCCTTCGAATCGGCCAAATGCTGCTTAAGCTCCGGGGAAGAAGAAGCAAAAATATGTTCCAGCATGACAAGATTTATCATGCCTTCGAAGGTAGAAACCTTATAATCTTCGACCCAGCCAGTTAAGTTTTTCAAGGATTCAGCGACATAAGATACCCAAGTACCACCTTCCTTTTTCTTATACTCTCGAAAACGCTTTAAATATTGGGCCGGAGTCTTCCCAAACTTTAAAATGAGAGTTTGCTTTAACATTGCGAAATCAGCCCGCTCAGCCTTCGACATTTCCATAATGGCACTACAGCCAGAATGGGGCAGTCTACTGAGCAACCACGCAATCTTATCAGCACTGTCAACTTTTTGAACCTCGCATGCATACTCAAACGCATTCAGCGAGTCCATAATGTCATTCCTTTCTTCATATACACTGAGCAGATCTTTTGGAAACCGTGGATGAGAGGAAGCCCCAGACCCATGTCCAGGACCCTTGGACCCATTTGCAACCTGAAGCTTGGCCAGTTCCAACTGGTGATCCCTGTCTTTCTGTTTTTCTGCCTGTTCGATTTTTAGTTTGGCTATGCTGAATTCAAGCTCCTGCTGCCTAAACCGCAGCTCTTGCTTCTTGAATTCAAGCATAGCCTCCCCATCAACACTGGCAGAGGAAACATTAGACATTACATCCTCCCTGTCCTCGTGGTCGCGATGGATCAGTGCAGCGGCAGAACCGTCGGTTCTACCAGTGAGAGCAGCCCCACCACCTTCTGCACTGTCCTCGGAAGTTATAGCGTCAAGCTGCGCTTCTTGCCACGCCACGATTCTCTGGATCATTTCCAATTTTGTGCCTTGAGAGGAAACACCTCTCTCCGCACACATCTTTTTCAATGTTTCTGATTTGGAAGCATTTAAAGTTAACAAGGTATTTGCTTCCATACTGTTTGATAGGACTATGGCCTTTTTAAAGTTATTCTATAACAATTCACTACGTGTACTGTTTGGAATAACCTGAAATGCCTTAGTTCGAGCGCAACACTGGATACCTTCAGTCGTATCCCACCGCTGTACACCAATTTGTTAAGACGGATTTCTGAACTCTGTCCTGGTGGCGCAGAAGTTCAGAAGGCCAACCTAATTACTTGGAACAGGGTAACCTCTGGACAAGCCAGACCAATCAAGGTAGCGATCGCGGCGGTCAAGACTAGGTCTCAAGAGGGGTGAGGGTGACTGAAATCCCGCAATGAGCACACAAAGCAAGAGTGCTTACAAACTACTCCAAACAGTTGTTATATCAAAAATAGATACACATTTATTTTAAGGCCTTTAAAATAATGACCGTAGCGAGAAAATCACAATATCACAATATTAAACCAACACATACCATATCAACACAATATATATACAAATACACAGTCGCAAGCGTTTAAAGCACGAAATATGTAGTCCACCTGCCAGGGAAGGAAAACAGGCAGTGCGATACCGCTTTAGACTCAGTTCGCCTTCAGAGGCACCTACTAGATGGAAGTCCGAGCCCTGCGAAGAGTGGAGCCTTGTGCTCAAAGTACCTGCCACGCCGGTGCCAACGGGCAAAAGGGGAAGCTCTTCGGAGGAAGTCAGGCAGTTCGGGTTAGTGCACAGCAGAAGGAGAACAGGTTCCGTAACTCAAGCGCAGCCTCCACAGCGGGCAGAAGCAGAGCGCGAGTACGGCCAAAAGGGTGCTGTTTTTACACAGCAGGGAAAAGCAATGGGATACTGCAGGAGGGCGACCAGATCCTAGCTAAACTACTCACCGGTCCCCGAAGCAAGCAGACCCAGGCTTCTCCACGTTCGTTTTAGCAGCTGGCAGGTTCAGAAGAGCAGGGAATGCCTCGTAGTCGTGTAGAGCAAAAAGACGTCCCAATCGACGAAACCAGCACAGTTTGTTTCCGCAGCAGGACAACGGAGCGGCCGTGTGTATTCGAGCCAAATGTACACTCCTCCCTTCAGACTTGGGAACGCCAAGTGTACGAAGCGTGGGAGAGTGACAAGGACTCGGAATACAACACAACCTGGCGGCGGTTACAGAGCAGGACTCCCTTGTAAGCTGGTCAGTCAACTGGATGGCCCAGAGACACTTCCGAAGGCTTACTTGGCAGGAGAGGATGAAGTCGCCGGGAATAGCTGTTCCTGCTATTCCAAAGGTGGAAGCACCAGTACAGGCCTTCTGGTTCGATCCAAGGAGGAAAGGGTTTCACAGGACGACAGCAGTGCAAAGGAGGATTCCTTCAGCGGGTCACCAGCGATTCCTCGGTCCAGCCTCTTGGTTGCAGGATACTTGGCTCCTGTATTCCTTCGTTCGTGAGAACTCAGGAGATCGACCTGGTAGTGGTGTTTCCAGCTCCCTCTTATCCACGGTTCCCTTCGCGCCAAAACGGAGGGGAGCCAATGGGAGATCCGCTCATCAACACACATACCATACGTGGACCAATCACGGACCACGGTGGTCCCAGGCATTCACACCACCCTAGACTCTCTGGCACCCAGGATGTGTATTGGGACCAGACATCCCAGCCCCCACCCTGGAGGCACACAAACGACATGTAGAAGCCTGCGAAAGCAACCACGTTTCGCGGGAAAGTACATGCCCAAATAAGGAAGGCCCCGGGTCGCCCGACCTGGGGAAGGTGAAGGGAGCAAGACGGTCAGTGGACAGGACAAAGGAGCCTCGTGGTCTGGCCATTTTGGGAGCCAGGCCACCATTTTGGGTTCAGTGCGAAAAACGTGCTCAGAACGCCAAAAGGAGCTCAAAATAAACAAAACGATCGCTGCCACCATTCCAGTCCCTGAATGACTTGCACCGATCAAATACCATCCTAAAAGAGTATCTAGGGCCTGCAGAAGGCTAGAGACCCAAGAGAGCTGTAACTTAGCTTACAGTGCCCTCTTGTGTCATGTTGCACTAAAGCCGCAACATGATAAAAGAAACTACGGGAAACAGCGTTCCCCGGTACTGACTGTCTTAAGGGCATGTCAGTTTCCCCGTAAGAAAGGAGCGAAAGCCCAGAGAAGTGCGGCAGAAGGCTGTACTTCTCTGGCAAAGTCAAGAACAAGGTTAAAAACAATAGCAAAAAGTTTAGGGGTTGCCACATGGAAGGAAAATTCCCTACAATTACGAAATCTTTCCTAACAGCGATGTGATATCTCAATGATTCTAATACCAAACCAGAGACCCGTCCTTTAACATGAGATGGGATATCCAACTCCTTCCCATTCCAATCCTGAGCCACTCCTGATAGCAGAGATGTGATATCTCAATGCTTATACCAAACCTGAGACCCTTCCTATAACATGAGATGTGATATCCAACTCCTTCCCGTTCCAAACCTAAGACACTTCCTATAGCATATGTGATATCCAACTCCTTCCCATTCCAAACATGAGACCCTTCCTATAGCAAGAATGTAATATCCAACTCCTACCCATTCCAATCCTGAGACCATTCCTATAGCATGAGATGTGATGTCTCAATGCTTCCAATACCAAACCTGAGATCCTTCCTATAACATGAGATGTGATATCCAACTCCTTCCCATTCCAATCCTGAGACCCTTATGATAGCATGAGATGTGATATCTCAATGCCTCTTATACCAAACCTGAGATCCTTCTGATAGCATGAGATGTGATATCTCAATGCTTCTAATACCAAACCTGAGATCCTTCCTATAATATGAGATGTGATTTCCAAATCCTTCCCCTTCCAAACCTGAGACCCTCCCTTTAGCATGAGATGTGATATCCAACTCCTTCCCATTCCAATCCTGAGACCCTTCTGATAGCATGAGATGTGATTTCTCAATGCCTCTAATACCAAACCTGAGATCCTACCTCTAACATGAAATGTGATATCCATCTCCTTCCCTTTCCAAACCTGAGACCCTGCCTATAGCATGATATGTGATATCCAAGTCCTTCCCATTCCAATCCTGAGACCCTTCCTATAGCATGTGATGTGATATCTCAATGCTTATACCAAACCTGAGACCCTTCCTATGGCATGAGATGGCATATACAACTCCTTCCCATTCCAATCCTGAGACCCTTCCTATAGCATGAGATGTGATATCTCAATGCTTATACCAAACCTGAGACCCTTCCTATAGCATGAGATGTGATATCCAACTTCTTCCCATTCCAATCCTGAGACCCTTCCTATAGCATGAGATGTGATATCTCAATGCTTATACCAAACCTGAGACCCTTCCTATAGCTTGAGATGTGATATCCAACTCCTTCCCATTCCAATCCTGAGACCCTTCCTATAGCATGAGATGTGATATCTCAAGGCCTCTAATACCAAACCTGAGATCCTTCCTCTAACATGAAATGTGATATCCAACTCCTTCCCCTTCCAAACCTGAGAGCCTTCCTATAGCATGAGATATGATATCCAAATCCTTCCCATTCCAATCCTGAGACCCTTCCTATAACATGAAATGTGATATCCAACTCCTTCCAATTCCAACCTGAGACCCTTCCTATAGCATGAGATGGGATATCCAACTCCTTCCAAATCCAATACTGATACCCTTCCGATAGCATGAGATGTGATATCCCAATGCTTCTACCAAACCTGAGACCCATACTATGGCATGAGATGTGATATCAAACTCCTTCCCATTCCAATCCTGAGACCCTTCTTATACCATGAGACTTGATATCTCAATGCTTCTAATACCAAACCTGAGACCCGTCCTATAACATGAGATGTGATATCCAAATCCTTCCCCTTCCAAACCTTAGACCCTTCCTTTATCATGAAATGTGATATCCAACTCCTTCCCATTCCAATCCTGAGACCCTTCCGATATCATGAGATGTGATATCTCAATGCTTATACCAAATCTGAGACCCTTCCTATGGCCTGAGATGTCATATACAACTCCTTCCCATTCCAATCCTGAGACCCTTCCTATAGCATGAGATGTGATATCTCAATGCTTATACCAAATCTGAGACCCTTCCTATAGCATGAGATGTGATATCCAACTCCTTCCCATTCCAATCCTGAGACCCTTCCTATAACATGAAATGTGATATCCAACTCCTTCCCATTATAACCTGAGACCCTTCCTATAGCATGAGATGGGATATCCAACTCCTTCCAAATCCAATACTGATACCCTTCTGATAGCATGAGATGTGATATCCCAATGCTTCTACCAAACCTGAGACCCATACTATGGCATGAGATGTGATATCAAACTCCTTCCCATTCCAATCCTGAGACGCTTCCTATAGCTTGAGATGTGATATCCAACTCCTTCCCATTCCAATTCTGAGACCCTTCTTATACCATGACACTTGATATCTCAATGCTTCTAATACCAAACCTGAGACCCGTCCTATAACATGAGATGTGATATCCAAATCCTTCCCCTTCCAAACCTTAGACCCTTCCTTTATAATGAGATGTGATATCCAACTCCTTTCCATTCCAATCCTGAGACCCTTCCGATATCATGAGATTTGTTATCTCAATGCTTCTAATATCAAACTTGAGACCCTCCCTATAGCATGAGATGTGACATCCAAGTCCTTCCCATTCCAATCCTGAGACCCTTCCTATAGCATGAGATGTGATATCTCAATGCTTCTAATACCAAACCTGAGACCCTTCCTATAACATGAGATGGGATATCCAACTCCTTCCCATTCCAATCCTGAGACCCTTCCGATAGCAGAGATGTGATATCTCAATGCTTATACCAAACCTGAGACCCTTCCTAAGGCCTGAGATGTCATATACAACTCCTTCCCATTGCAATCCTGAGACCCTTCCTATAGCATGAGATGTGATATCTCAATGCTTATACCGAATCTGAGACCCTTCCTATAGCATGAGATGTGATATCCAACACCTTCCCATTCCAATCCTGAGACCCTTCCTATAGCATGAGAAGTGATATCTCCATGCTTATACCAAACCTGAGACCCTTCCTATAGCATGAGATGTGATATCCAAATCCTTCCCATTCCAATCCTGAGACCCTTCCTATAGCATGAGATGTGATATCTCAATGCTTATACCAAACCTGATTCCTACCTATAGCATGAGATGTGATATCCAAGTCCATCCCATTCCAATCCTTAGACCCTTCCTACAGCATGCGATGTGATATCTCAATGATTCTAATACCAAACCAGAGACCCGTCCTTTAACATGAGATGGGATATCCAACTCCTTCCCATTCCAATCCTGAGACCCTTCCTATAACATGAAATGTGATATCCAACTCCTTCCCATTATAACCTGAGACCCTTCCTATAGCATGAGATGGGATATCCAACTCCTTCCAAATCCAATACTGATACCCTTCTGATAGCATGAGATGTGATATCCCAATGCTTCTACCAAATCTGAGACCCTTCCTATAGCATGAGATGTGATATCCAACTCCTTCCCATTCCAATCCTGAGACCCTTCCTATAACATGAAATGTGATATCCAACTCCTTCCCATTATAACCTGAGACCCTTCCTATAGCATGAGATGGGATATCCAACTCCTTCCAAATCCAATACTGATACCCTTCTGATAGCATGAGATGTGATATCCCAATGCTTCTACCAAACCTGAGACCCATACTATGGCATGAGATGTGATATCAAACTCCTTCCCATTCCAATCCTGAGACGCTTCCTATAGCTTGAGATGTGATATCCAACTCCTTCCCATTCCAATTCTGAGACCCTTCTTATACCATGACACTTGATATCTCAATGCTTCTAATACCAAACCTGAGACCCGTCCTATAACATGAGATGTGATATCCAAATCCTTCCCCTTCCAAACCTTAGACCCTTCCTTTATAATGAGATGTGATATCCAACTCCTTTCCATTCCAATCCTGAGACCCTTCCGATATCATGAGATTTGTTATCTCAATGCTTCTAATATCAAACTTGAGACCCTCCCTATAGCATGAGATGTGACATCCAAGTCCTTCCCATTCCAATCCTGAGACCCTTCCTATAGCATGAGATGTGATATCTCAATGCTTCTAATACCAAACCTGAGACCCTTCCTATAACATGAGATGGGATATCCAACTCCTTCCCATTCCAATCCTGAGACCCTTCCGATAGCAGAGATGTGATATCTCAATGCTTATACCAAACCTGAGACCCTTCCTAAGGCCTGAGATGTCATATACAACTCCTTCCCATTGCAATCCTGAGACCCTTCCTATAGCATGAGATGTGATATCTCAATGCTTATACCGAATCTGAGACCCTTCCTATAGCATGAGATGTGATATCCAACACCTTCCCATTCCAATCCTGAGACCCTTCCTATAGCATGAGAAGTGATATCTCCATGCTTATACCAAACCTGAGACCCTTCCTATAGCATGAGATGTGATATCCAAATCCTTCCCATTCCAATCCTGAGACCCTTCCTATAGCATGAGATGTGATATCTCAATGCTTATACCAAACCTGATTCCTACCTATAGCTTGAGATGTGATATCCAAGTCCATCCCATTCCAATCCTTAGACCCTTCCTACAGCATGCGATGTGATATCTCAATGATTCTAATACCAAACCAGAGACCCGTCCTTTAACATGAGATGGGATATCCAACTCCTTCCCATTCCAATCCTGAGCCACTCCTGATAGCAGAGATGTGATATCTCAATGCTTATACCAAACCTGAGACCCTTCCTATAACATGAGATGTGATATCCAACTCCTTCCCGTTCCAAACCTAAGACACTTCCTATAGCATATGTGATATCCAACTCCTTCCCATTCCAAACATGAGACCCTTCCTATAGCAAGAATGTAACATCCAACTCCTACCCATTCCAATCCTGAGACCATTCCTATAGCATGAGATGTGATGTCTCAATGCTTCCAATACCAAACCTGAGATCCTTCCTATAACATGAGATGTGATATCCAACTCCTTCCCATTCCAATCCTGAGACCCTTATGATAGCATGAGATGTGATATCTCAATGCCTCTTATACCAAACCTGAGATCGTTCCGATAGCATGAGATGTGATATCTCAATGCTTCTAATACCAAACCTGAGATCCTTCCTATAATATGAGATGTGATTTCCAAATCCTTCCCCTTCCAAACCTGAGACCCTCCCTTTAGCATGAGATGTGATATCCAACTCCTTCCCATTCCAATCCTGAGACCCTTCTGATAGCATGAGATGTGATTTCTCAATGCCTCTAATACCAAACCTGAGATCCTACCTCTAACATGAAATGTGATATCCATCTCCTTCCCTTTCCAAACCTGAGACCCTGCCTACAGCATGATATGTGATATCCAAGTCCTTCCCATTCCAATCCTGAGACCCTTCCTATAGCATGTGATGTGATATCTCAATGCTTATACCAAACCTGAGACCCTTCCTATGGCATGAGATGGCATATACAACTCCTTCCCATTCCAATCCTGAGACCCTTCCTATAGCATGAGATGTGATATCTCAATGCTTATACCAAACCTGAGACCCTTCCTATAGCATGAGATGTGATATCCAACTTCTTCCCATTCCAATCCTGAGACCCTTCCTATAGCATGAGATGTGATATCTCAATGCTTATACCAAACCTGAGACCCTTCCTATAGCTTGAGATGTGATATCCAACTCCTTCCCATTCCAATCCTGAGACCCTTCCTATAGCATGAGATGTGATATCTCAAGGCCTCTAATACCAAACCTGAGATCCTTCTTCTAACATGAAATGTGATATCCAACTCCTTCCCCTTCCAAACCTGAGAGCCTTCCTATAGCATGAGATATGATATCCAAGTCCTTCCCATTCCAATCCTGAGACACTTCCTATAACATGAAATGTGATATCCAACTCCTTCCCATTCCAACCTGAGACCCTTCCTATAGCATGAGATGGGATATCCAACTCCTTCCAAATCCAATACTGATACCCTTCCGATAGCATGAGATGTGATATCCCAATGCTTCTACCAAACCTGAGACCCATACTATGGCATGAGATGTGATATCAAACTCCTTCCCATTCCAATCCTGAGACCCTTCTTATACCATGAGACTTGATATCTCAATGCTTCTAATACCAAACCTGAGACCCGTCCTATAACATGAGATGTGATATCCAAATCCTTCCCCTTCCAAACCTTAGACCCTTCCTTTATCATGAAATGTGATATCCAACTCCTTCACATTCCAATCCTGAGACCCTTCCGATATCATGAGATGTGATATCTCAATGCTTATACCAAATCTGAGACCCTTCCTATGGCCTGAGATGTCATATACAACTCCTTCCCATTCCAATCCTGAGACCCTTCCTATAGCATGAGATGTGATATCTCAATGCTTATACCAAATCTGAGACCCTTCCTATAGCATGAGATGTGATATCCAACTCCTTCCCATTCCAATCCTGAGACCCTTCCTATAGCATGAGAAGTGATATCTCCATGCTTATACCAAACCTGAGACCCTTCCTATAGCATAAGATGTGATATCCAAATCCTTCCCATTCCAATCCTGAGACCCTTCCTATAGCATGAGATGTGATATCTCAATGCTTATACCAAACCTGAGACCCTTCCTATAGCATGAGATGTGATATCCAACTCCTTCCCATTCCAATCCTGAGACCCTTCCTATAGCATGAGATGTGATGTCTCAATGCTTCTAATACCAAACCTGAGATCCTTCCTATAACATAAGATGTGATATCCAACTCCTTCCCATTCCAATCCTGAGACCCTTATGATAGCATGAGATGTGATATCTCAATGCCTCTTATACCAACCTGAGATCCTTCCGATAGCATGAGATGTGATATCTCAATGCTTCTAATACCAAACCTGAGATCCTTCCTATAATATGAGATGTGATTTCCAAATCCTTCCCCTTCCAAACCTGAGACCCTCCCTTTAGCATGAAATGTGATATCCAACTCCTTCCCATTCCAATCCTGAGACCCTTCTGATAGCATGAGATGTGATATCTCAATGCCTCTAATACCAAACCTGAGATCCTACCTCTAACATGAAATGTGATATCCATCTCCTTCCCTTTCCAAACCTGAGACCCTGCCTATAGCATGAGAAGTGATATCCAAGTCCTTCCCATTCCAATCCTGAGACCCTTCCTATAGCATGTGATGTGATATCTCAATGCTTATACCAAACCTGAGACCCTTCCTATGGCATGAGATGTCATATACAACTCCTTCCCATTCCAACCCTAAGACCCTTCCTATAGCATGAGATGTGATATCTCAATGCTTATACCAAACCTGAGACCCTTCCTATAGCATGAGATGTGATATCCAACTTCTTCCCATTCCAATCCTGAGACCCTTCCTATAGCATGAGATGTGATATCTCAATGCTTATACCAAACCTGAGACCCTTCCTATAGCATAAGATGTGATATCCAAATCCTTCCCATTCCAATCCTGAGACCCTTCCTATAGCATGAGATGTGATATCTCAATGCTTATACCAAACCTGAGACCCTTCCTTTAGCATGAGATGTGATATCCAACTCCTTCCCATTCCAATCCTGAGACCCTTATGATAGCATGAGATGTGATATCTCAATGCCTCTTATACCAAACCTGAGATCCTTCCGATAGCATGAGATGTGATATCTCAATGCTTCTAATACCAAACCTGAGATCCTTCCTATAGCATAAGATGTGATATCCAAATCCTTCCCATTCCAATCCTGAGACCCTTCCTATAGCATGAGATGTGATGTCTCAATGCTTCTAATACCAAACCTGAGATCCTTCCTATAGCATGAGATGTGATATCCAACTTCTTCCCATTCCAATCCTGAGACCCTTCCTATAGCATGAGATGTGATATCTCAATGCTTATACCAAACCTGAGACCCTTCCTATAGCATAAGATGTGATATCCAAATCCTTCCCATTCCAATCCTGAGACCCTTCCTATAGCATGAGATGTGATGTCTCAATGCTTCTAATACCAAACCTGAGATCCTTCCTATAACATGAGATGTGATATCCAACTCCTTCCCATTCCAATCCTGAGACCCTTATGATAGCATGAGATGTGATATCTCAATGCCTCTTATACCAAACCTGAGATCCTTCCGATAGCATGAGATGTGATATCTCAATGCTTCTAATACCAAACCTGAGATCCTTCCTATAATATGAGATGTGATTTCCAAATCCTTCCCCTTCCAAACCTGAGACCCTCCCTTTAGCATGAAATGTGATATCCAACTCCTTCCCATTCCAATCCTGAGACCCTTCTGATAGCATGAGATGTGATATCTCATTGCCTCTAATACCAAACCTGAGATCCTACCTCTAACATGAAATGTGATATCCATCTCCTTCCCTTTCCAAACCTGAGACCCTGCCTATAGCATGAGATGTGATATCCAAGTCCTTCCCATTCCAATCCTGAGACCCTTCCTATAGCATGTGATGTGATATCCAAGTCCTTCCCATTCCAATCCTGAGACCCTTCCTATAGCATGTGATGTGAAATCTCAATGCTTATACCAAACCTGAGACCCTTCCTATGGCATGAGATGTCATATACAACTCCTTCCCATTCCAACCCTGAGACCCTTCCTATAGCATGAGATGTGATATCTCAATGCTTATACCAAACCTGAGACCCTTCCTATAGCTTGAGATGTGATATCCAACTTCTTCCCATTCCAATCCTGAGACCCTTCCTATAGCATGAGATGTGATATCCCAATGCTTCTACCAAACCTGAGACCCATACTATGGCATGAGATGTGATATCAAACTCCTTCCCATTCCAATCCTGAGACGCTTCCTATAGCTTGAGATGTGATATCCAACTCCTTCCCATTCCAATTCTGAGACCCTTCTTATACCATGAGACTTGATATCTCAATGCTTCTAATACCAAACCTGAGACCCGTCCTATAACATGAGATGTGATATCCAAATCCTTCCCCTTCCAAACCTTAGACCCTTCCTTTATAATGAGATGTGATATCCAACTCCTTCCCATTCCAATCCTGAGACCCTTCCGATATCATGAGATTTGTTATCTCAATGCTTCTAATATCAAACTTGAGACCCTCCCTATAGCATGAGGTGTGACATCCAAGTCCTTCCCATTCCAATCCTGAGACCCTTCCTATAGCATGAGATGTGATATCTCAATGCTTCTAATACCAAACCTGAGACCCTTCCTATAACATGAGATGGGATATCCAACTCCTTCCCATTCCAATCCTGAGACCCTTCCGATAGCAGAGATGTGATATCTCAATGCTTATACCAAACCTGAGACCCTTCCTAAGGCTTGAGATGTCATATACAACTCCTTCCCATTCCAATCCTGAGACCCTTCCTATAGCATGAGATGTGATATCTCAATGCTTATACCAAATCTGAGACCCTTCCTATAGCATGAGATGTGATATCCAAATCCTTCCCATTCCAATCCTGAGACCCTTCCTATAGCATGAGATGTGATATCTCAATGCTTATACCAAACCTGAGAGCCTACCTATAGCATGAGATGTGATATCCAAGTCCATCCCATTCCAATCCTTAGACCTTTCCTACAGCATGCGATGTGATATCTCAATGATTCTAATACCAAACCAGAGACCCGTCCTTTAACATGAGATGGGATATCCAACTCCTTCCCATTCCAATCCTGAGCCACTCCTGATAGCAGAGATGTGATATCTCAATGCTTCTAATACCAAACCTGAGATCCTTCCTATGACATGAGATGTGATATCCAAATCCTTCCCATTCCAATCCTGAGACCCTTCCTATAGCAAGAGATGTGATATCCAAATCCTTCCCATTCCAATCCTGAGACCCTTCCTATAACATGAGATGTGATATTCAACTCCTTCCCATTCCAACCTGAGACACTTCCTATAGCATGGGAAGGGATATCCAACTCCTTCCCAATCCAATCCTGAGAACCTTCCGATAGCAGAGATGTGATATCTCAATGCTTATACCAAACCTGAGACCCTTCCTATGGCATGAGATGTGATATCCAACTCCTTGCCATTCAAATCCTGAGACCCTTCCTATAGCATGAGATGTGATATCTCAATGCTTCTACCAAACCTGAGACCCTTCCTTTAGCATGAGATGTGATATCCAAATCCTTCACATTCCAATCCTGAGACCCTTCCTATAGCATGAGATGTGATATCTCAATGCTTCTAATACCAAACCTGAGATCCTTCCTATAACATGAGATGTGATATCCAATTCCTTCCCATTCCAAACCTGAGACCCTTCCTATTGGATGAGATGTGATATCCAACTCCTTCCCATTCCAACCCTGAGACCCTTCCTATACCATGAGATGTGATATCTCAATGCTTCTAATACCAAACCTGGGAACCGTCCTATAACATGAGATGTGATATCTCAATGTTTCTAATAAAAAACCTGAGACCCTTCCTATAACATGAGATGTGATATCCAATTCCTTCCCATTCCAAACCTGAGACCCTTCCTATTGGATGAGATGTGATATCCAAATCCTTCCCCTTCCAAACCTGAGACCCTTCCTTTAGCATGAGATGTGATATCCAAATACTTCCCATTCCAATCCTAAAACCCTTCCTATAGCATGTGATGTGAAATCTCAATGCTTATACCAAACCTGAGACCCTTCCTATGGCATGAGATGTCATATACAACTCCTTCCCATTCCAACCCTGAGACCCTTCCTATAGCATGAGATGTGATATCTCAATGCTTATACCAAACCTGAGACCCTTCCTATAGCTTGAGATGTGATATCCAACTTCTTCCCATTCCAATCCTGAGACCCTTCCTATAGCATGAGATGTGATATCCCAATGCTTCTACCAAACCTGAGACCCATACTATGGCATGAGATGTGATATCAAACTCCTTCCCATTCCAATCCTGAGACGCTTCCTATAGCTTGAGATGGGATATCCAACTCCTTCCCATTCCAATCCTGAGACCCTTCCGATAGCAGAGATGTGATATCTCAATGCTTATACCAAACCTGAGACCCTTCCTAAGGCTTGAGATGTCATATACAACTCCTTCCCATTCCAATCCTGAGACCCTTCCTATAGCATGAGATGTGATATCTCAATGCTTATACCAAATCTGAGACCCTTCCTATAGCATGAGATGTGATATCCAAATCCTTCCCATTCCAATCCTGAGACCCTTCCTATAGCATGAGATGTGATATCTCAATGCTTATACCAAACCTGAGAGCCTACCTATAGCATGAGATGTGATATCCAAGTCCATCCCATTCCAATCCTTAGACCCTTCCTACAGCATGCGATGTGATATCTCAATGATTCTAATACCAAACCAGAGACCCGTCCTTTAACATGAGATGGGATATCCAACTCCTTCCCATTCCAATCCTGAGCCACTCCTGATAGCAGAGATGTGATATCTCAATGCTTCTAATACCAAACCTGAGATCCTTCCTATGACATGAGATGTGATATCCAAATCCTTCCCATTCCAATCCTGAGACCCTTCCTATAGCAAGAGATGTGATATCCAAATCCTTCCCATTCCAATCCTGAGACCCTTCCTATAACATGAGATGTGATATTTAACTCCTTCCCATTCCAACCTGAGACACTTCCTATAGCATGGGAAGGGATATCCAACTCCTTCCCAATCCAATCCTGAGAACCTTCCGATAGCAGAGATGTGATATCTCAATGCTTATACCAAACCTGAGACCCTTCCTATGGCATGAGATGTGATATCCAACTCCTTGCCATTCAAATCCTGAGACCCTTCCTATAGCATGAGATGTGATATCTCAATGCTTCTACCAAACCTGAGACCCTTCCTTTAGCATGAGATGTGATATCCAAATCCTTCACATTCCAATCCTGAGACCCTTCCTATAGCATGAGATGTGATATCTCAATGCTTCTAATACCAAACCTGAGATCCTTCCTATAACATGAGATGTGATATCCAATTCCTTCCCATTCCAAACCTGAGACCCTTCCTATTGGATGAGATGTGATATCCAACTCCTTCCCATTCCAACCCTGAGACCCTTCCTATACCATGAGATGTGATATCTCAATGCTTCTAATACCAAACCTGGGAACCGTCCTATAACATGAGATGTGATATCTCAATGTTTCTAATAAAAAACCTGAGACCCTTCCTATAACATGAGATGTGATATCCAATTCCTTCCCATTCCAAACCTGAGACCCTTCCTATTGGATGAGATGTGATATCCAAATCCTTCCCCTTCCAAACCTGAGACCCTTCCTTTAGCATGAGATGTGATATCCAAATACTTCCCATTCCAATCCTAAAACCCTTCCTATAGCATGAGATGTGATATCTCAATGTTTCTAATAAAAAACCTGAGACCCTTCCTATAGCAAGAGATGTGATATCCAAATCCTTCCCATTCCAATCCTGAGACCCTTCCTGTATATAACATGAGATGTGATATCCAACTCCTTCCCATTCCAACCTGAGACCCTTCCTATAGCATGAGATGTGATATCCAACTCCTTACCATTCAAATCCTGATACCCTCCCTATAACAAGAGATGTCATATCCAACTCCTTCCCATTCCAAACCTGAGACCCTTCCTATAACATGAGATGTGATATCCAACTCCTTCCCATTCCAAACCTGAGACCCTTCCGATAGCATGAGATGTGATATCTCAATGCTTCAAAAACCAAACATGAGAACCATCCTATAACATGAGATGTGAAATCCAAATCCTTCCCTTCCCAAACCTGAGACTCTTCCTATAGCATGAGATGTGATATCTCAATGCTTCTACCAAACCTGAAACCCTTCCTATAGCATGAGATGTGATATCCAACTCCTTCCCATTCCAATCCTGAGACACATCCTATAGCATGAGATGTGATATCACAATGCTTCTAATACCAAACCTGAGACCCGTCCTATAACATGAGATGTGATATCCAAATCCTTCCCCTTCCAAACCTGAGACCCTTCCTTTAGCATGAGATGTGATATATAGCTCCTCCCATTCCAATCCTGAGACCCTTCCGATAGCAGAGATGTGACATTTCAATGCTTATACCAAACCTGAGACCCTTCCCATAGCATGAGATGTGATATCCAACTCCTTCCCATTCCAATCCTGAGACCCTTCCTATAGCATGAGATGTGATATCTCAATGCTTCTAATACCAAACCTGAGATCCTTCCTATAACATGAGATGTGATATCCAACTCCTTCCCATTCCAATCCCGAGACCCTTCCTATAGCATGAGATGTGATATCTCAATGCTTCTAATACCAAACCTAAGGTCCTTCCTATAACATGAGATGTGATATCCAAATCCTTCCCATTCCAAACCTGAGACCCTCCCTTTAGCATGAGATGTGATATCCAACTCCTTCCCATTCCAATCCTGATACCCTTCTGATAGCATGAGATCTGATATCTCAATGCCTCTAATACCAAACCTGAGATCCTACCTCTAACATGAAATGTGATATCCAACTCCTTCCTTTTCCAAACCTGAGACCCTTCCTACAGCATGAGATGTGATATCCAAGTCCTTCCCATTACAATCCTGAGACCCTTCCTATAACATGAGATGTGATATCCAACTCCTTCTATTCCAACCTGAGACCCTTCCTATAGCATGAGATGGGATATCCAACTCCTTCCAAATCCAATCCTGATACCCTTCCGATAGCATGAGATGTGATATACCAATGCTTCTACAAAACCTGAGACCCATACCATGGCATGAGATGTGATATCAAACTCCCGTCCTATACCATGAGACTTGATATCTCAATGCTTCTAATACCAAACCTGAGACCGGTCCAATAACATGAGATGTGATATCCAAATCCTTCCCCTTCCAAACCTTAGACCCTTCCTTTATCATGAGATGTGATATCCAAGTCCTTCCCATTCCATTCCTGAGACCCTTCCTATAGCATGAGATGTGATATCTCAATGCTTCTAATACCAAACCTGAGACCCTTCCTATAACATGAGATGTGATATCCAAGTCCTTCCCATTCCAATCCTGAGACCCTTCCTATAGCATGAGATGTGATATCTCAATGCTTCTAATACCAAACCTGAGACCCTTCCTATAACATGAATTATGATATCCAAATCCTTCCCATTCCAATCCTGAGACCCTTCCGATAGCAGAGATGTGATATCTCAATGCTTATACCAAACCTAAGACCCTTCCGATAGCATGAGATGTGATATCTCAATGCTTCTAATACCAAACCTGAGATCCTTCCAATAACATGAGATGTGATATCCAACTCCTTCCCATTCCAATCCCGAGACCCTTCCTATAGCATGAGATGTGATATCTCAATGCTTCTAATACCAAACCTAAGGTCCTTCCTATAACATGAGATGTGATATCCAAATCCTTCCCATTCCAAACCTGAGACCCTCCCTTTAGCATGAGATGTGATATCCAACTCCTTCCCCTTCCAAACCTGAGACCCTTCCTTTAGCATGAGATGTGATATCCAGCTCCTCCTATTCCAATCCTGAGACCCTTCCGATAGCAGAGATGTGATATTTCAATGCTTATACCAAACCTGAGACCCTTCCCATAGCATGAGATGTGATATCCAGCTCCTCCCATTCCAATCCTGAGACCCTTCCGATAGCATGAGATGGGATATCCAACTCCTTCCAAATCCAATCCTGATACCCTTCCGATAGCATGAGATGTGATATACCAATGCTTCTACAAAACCTGAGACCCATACCATGGCATGAGATGTGATATCAAACTCCCGTCCTATACCATGAGACTTGATATCTCAATGCTTCTAATACCAAACCTGAGACCGGTCCAATAACATGAGATGTGATATCCAAATCCTTCCCCTTCCAAACCTTAGACCCTTCCTTTATCATGAGATGTGATATCCAAGTCCTTCCCATTCCATTCCTGAGACCCTTCCTATAGCATGAGATGTGATATCTCAATGCTTCTAATACCAAACCTGAGACCCTTCCTATAACATGAGATGTGATATCCAAGTCCTTCCCATTCCAATCCTGAGACCCTTCCTATAGCATGAGATGTGATATCTCAATGCTTCTAATACCAAACCTGAGACCCTTCCTATAACATGAATTATGATATCCAAATCCTTCCCATTCCAATCCTGAGACCCTTCCGATAGCAGAGATGTGATATCTCAATGCTTATACCAAACCTAAGACCCTTCCGATAGCATGAGATGTGATATCTCAATGCTTCTAATACCAAACCTGAGATCCTTCCAATAACATGAGATGTGATATCCAACTCCTTCCCATTCCAATCCCGAGACCCTTCCTATAGCATGAGATGTGATATCTCAATGCTTCTAATACCAAACCTAAGGTCCTTCCTATAACATGAGATGTGATATCCAAATCCTTCCCATTCCAAACCTGAGACCCTCCCTTTAGCATGAGATGTGATATCCAACTCCTTCCCCTTCCAAACCTGAGACCCTTCCTTTAGCATGAGATGTGATATCCAGCTCCTCCTATTCCAATCCTGAGACCCTTCCGATAGCAGAGATGTGATATTTCAATGCTTATACCAAACCTGAGACCCTTCCCATAGCATGAGATGTGATATCCAGCTCCTCCCATTCCAATCCTGAGACCCTTCCGATAGCAGAGATGTGATATTTCAATGCTTATACCAAACCTGAGACCCTTCCCATAGCATGAGATGTGATATCCAACTCCTTCCCATTCCAATCCTGAGACCCTTCCTATAGCATGAGATGTGATATCTCAATGCTTCTAATACCAAACCTGAGATCCTTCCTATAACATGAGATGTGATATCCAACTCCTTCCCATTCCAATCCCGAGACCCTTCCAATAGCATGAGATGTGATATCTCAATGCTTCTAATACCAAACCTAAGGTCCTTCCTATAACATGAGATGTGATATCCAAATCCTTCCCATTCCAAACCTGAGACCCTCCCTTTAGCATGAGATGTGATATCCAACTCCTTCCCATTCCAATCCTGATACCCTTCTGATAGCATGAGATGTGATATCTCAATGCCTCTAATACCAAACCTGAGATCCTACCTCTAACATGAAATGTGATATCCAACTCCTTCCTTTTCCAAACCTGAGACCCTTCCTACAGCATGAGATGTGATATCCAAGTCCTTCCCATTCCAATCCTGAGACCCTTCCTATAACATGAGATGTGATATCCAACTCCTTCTATTCCAACCTGAGACCCTTCCTATAGCATGAGATGGGATATCCAACTCCTTCCAAATCCAATCCTGATACCCTTCCGATAGCATGAGATGTGATATCCCAATGCTTCTACAAAACCTGAGACCCATACCATGGCATGAGATGTGATATCAAACTCCCGTCCTATACCATGAGACTTGATATCTCAATGCTTCTAATACCAAACCTGAGACCGGTCCAATAACATGAGATGTGATATCCAAATCCTTCCCCTTCCAAACCTTAGACCCTTCCTTTATCATGAGATGTGATATCCAAGTCCTTCCCATTCCATTCCTGAGACCCTTCCTATAGCATGAGATGTGATATCTCAATGCTTCTAATACCAAACCTGAGACCCTTCCTATAACATGAGATGTGATATCCAAGTCCTTCCCATTCCAATCCTGAGACCCTTCCTATAGCATGAGATGTGATATCTCAATGCTTCCAATACCAAACCTGAGACCCTTCCTATAACATGAATTGTGATATCCAAATCCTTCCCATTCCAATCCTGAGACCCTTCCGATAGCAGAGATGTGATATCTCAATGCTTATACCAAACCTAAGACCCTTCCGATAGCATGAGATGTGATATCTCAATGCTTCTAATACCAAACCTGAGACCGGTCCAATAACATGAGATGTGATATCCAAATCCTTCCCCTTCCAAACCTTAGACCATCCCTTTAGCATGAGATTTGATATCCAACTCCTTCCCATTCCAATCCTGAGACCCTTCTGATGGCATGAGATGTGATATCTCAATGCCTCTAAAACCAAACCTGAGATCCTACCTCTAACATGAAATGTGATATCCAACTCCTTCCCCTTCCAACCCTGAGAGCCTTCCTATAGAATGAGATGTGATATCCAAGTCCTTCCCATTCCAATCCTGAGACCCTTCCTATAACATGAGATGTGATATCCAACTCCTTCCCATTCCAATCATGAGACCCTTCCTATAGCTTGAGATGTGATATCCAACTCCTTCTCATTCCAATTCTGAGACCCGTCCTATACCATGAGACTTGATATCTCAATGCTTCAAATACCAAACCTGAGACCGGTCCTATAACATGAGATGTGATACCCAAATCCGTCCCCTTCCAAACCTTAGACCCTTCCTATAGCATGAGATGTGATATCTCATTGCTTCTAATACCAAACCTGAGACCCTTCCTATAACGAGATGGGATATCCAACTCCTTCCCATTCCAATCCTGAGACCCTTCAGATAGCAGAGATGTGATATCCAACTCCTTCCCATTCCAAACCTGAGACCCTTCCTATAGCATGAGATGTTATAATTTAATGCTTCTAAAACCAAACCTGAGAACCATCCTATAACATGTGAAATCCAAATCCTTCCCTTTCCAAACCTGAGACCCTTCCGATAGCATGAGATGTGATATCTCAATGCTTCTAAAACCAAACATGAGAACCATCCTATAACATGAGATGTGAAATCCAAATCCTTCCCTTTCCAAACCTGAGACCCTTCCTATAGCTTGAGATGAAATATCAAACTCCTTCCCATTCCAATCCTGAGATAGCTTGAGATGTGATATCCAACTCCATCCCATTCCAATCCTGAGACCCTTCCGATAGCATGAGATGTGATAGCTCAATGCTTCTAATATCAAAACTGAGACCCTCCCTATAGTATGAGATGTGAATTCTAAGTCCTTACCATTCCTATCCTGAGACCCTTCCGATAGCAGAGATGTGATATCTCAATGCTTATACCAAACCTGATGACCCTTCCTATGGCATTAGATGTGATATCCAACTCCTTCCCATTCCAATCCTGAGTTCCTTCCTATAGCATGAGATGTGATATCTCAATGCTTCTATCAAACCTGATACCCTTCCTTTAGCATGAGAGGTGATATTCAACTCCTGCCCATTCCAATCCTGAGACCCTTCCTATATCATGAGACGTGATATCCAACTCCTTCCCATTCCAATCCTGAGACTCCTCCTATAGCATGAGATGTGATATCTCAATGCTTCTAATACCAGACCTGGGACCGGTCCTATAACATGAGATATGATATCCAAATCCTTCCCCTTCCAAACCTGAGACCCTTCCTATAGCAAGAGATGTGATATCCAATTCCTTCCCATTCCAATCCTGAGACCCTTCCTATAACGAGATGTGATATCCAACTCCTTCCCATTCCAACCTGAGACCCTTCCTGTAGCATGAGAAGGGAGATCCAACTCCTTCCCATTCCAATCCTGAGACCCTTCCTATACCATGAGATGTGATATCTCAATGCTTCTAATACCAAACCTGGGACCCGTCCTATAACATGAGATATGTCCTATAACATGAGATATGATATCCAAATCCTTCCCCTTCCAAACCTGAGACCCTTCCTTTAGCATGAGATGTGATATCCAAATCCTTCCCATTCCAATACTGAAACCCTTCCTATAGCATGAGATGTCATATCTCAATGTTTCTAATAGAAAACCTGAGACCCTTCCTATAGCAAGAGATGTGATATCCAAATCCTTCCCATTTCATTCTTGAGACCCTTCCTATAACATGAGATGTGATATCCAACTCCTACCCATTCCAACCTGAGACCCTTCCTATAGCATGAGAAGGGATATCCAATTCCTTCCCAATCCAATCCTTAGACCCTTCCGATAGCAGAGATGTGATATCTCAATGCTTATACCAAACCTGAGACCCTTCCTTTAGCATGAGATGTGATATCCAAATGCTTCACATTCCAATCCTGAGACCCTTCCTATAGCATGAGATGTGATATCTCAATGCTTCTAATACAAAACCTGAGATCCTTCCTATAACATGAGATGTGATATCCAAGTCCTTCCCATTCCAATCCTGAGACCCTTCCTATAACATGAGATGTGATATCCAACTCCTTCTACTCCAACCTGAGACCCTTCCTATAGCATGAGATGGGATATCCAACTCCTTCCAAATCCAATCCTGATACCCTTCCAATAGCATGAGATGTGATATCCCAATGCTTCTACAAAACCTGAGACCCATACCATGGCATGAGATGTGATATCAAACTCCCGTCCTATACCATGAGACTTGATATCTCAATGCTTCTAATACCAAACCTGAGACCGGTCCAATAACATGAGATGTGATATCCAAATCCTTCCCCTTCCAAACCTTAGACCCTTCCTTTATCATGAGATGTGATATCCAAGTCCTTCCCATTCCAAACCTGAGACCCTTCCTATAACATGAGATGTGATATCCAAATCCTTCCCATTCCAATCCTGAGACCCTTCCGATAGCAGAGATGTGATATCTCAATGCTTATACCAAACCTGAGACCCTTCCGATAGCATGAGATGTGATATCTCAATGCTTCTAATACCAAACCTCAGATCCTTCCAATAACATGAGATGTGATGTCCAAATCCTTCCCCTTCCAAACCTTAGACCCTCCCTTTAGCATGAGATGTGATATCCAACTCCTTCCCATTCCAATCCTGAGACCCTTCTGATGGCATGAGATGTCATATCTCAATGCCTCTAATACCAAACCTGAGATCCTACCTCTAACATGAGATGTGATATCAAACTCCTTCCCATTCCAAACCTGAGACCCTTCAGATAGCATGAGATGTGATATTTCAATGCTTCTAAACCCAAACATGAGAACCATCCTATAACATGAGATGTGAAATCCAAATCATTCCCATTCCAAACCTGAGACCCTTCCTATAGCATGAGATGTTATAATTTAATGCTTCTAAAACCAAACCTGAGAACCATCCTATAACATGTGAAATCCAAATCCTTCCCTTTCCAAACCTGAGACCCTTCCGATAGCATGAGATGTGATATCTCAATGCTTCTAAAACCAAACATGAGAACCATCCTATAACATGAGATGTGAAATCCAAATCCTTCCCTTTCCAAACCTGAGACCCTTCCTATAGCTTGAGATGAAATATCAAACTCCTTCCCATTCCAATCCTGAGATAGCTTGAGATGTGATATCCAACTCCATTCCATTCCAATCCTGAGACCCTTCCGATAGCATGAGATGTGATAGCTCAATGCTTCTAATATCAAAACTGAGACCCTCCCTATAGTATGAGATGTGAATTCTAAGTCCTTACCATTCCTATCCTGAGACCCTTCCGATAGCAGAGATGTGATATCTCAATGCTTATACCAAACCTGATGACCCTTCCTATGGCATTAGATGTGATATCCAACTCCTTCCCATTCCAATCCTGAGTTCCTTCCTATAGCATGAGATGTGATATCTCAATGCTTCTATCAAACCTGATACCCTTCCTTTAGCATGAGAGGTGATATTCAACTCCTGCCCATTCCAATCCTGAGACCCTTCCTATATCATGAGACGTGATATCCAACTCCTTCCCATTCCAATCCTGAGACTCCTCCTATAGCATGAGATGTGATATCTCAATGCTTCTAATACCAGACCTGGGACCGGTCCTATAACATGAGATATGATATCCAAATCCTTCCCCTTCCAAACCTGAGACCCTTCCTATAGCAAGAGATGTGATATCCAATTCCTTCCCATTCCAATCCTGAGACCCTTCCTATAACGAGATGTGATATCCAACTCCTTCCCATTCCAACCTGAGACCCTTCCTGTAGCATGAGAAGGGAGATCCAACTCCTTCCCATTCCAATCCTGAGACCCTTCCTATACCATGAGATTTGATATCTCAATGCTTCTAATACCAAACCTGGGACCCGTCCTATAACATGAGATATGTCCTATAACATGAGATATGATATCCAAATCCTTCCCCTTCCAAACCTGAGACCCTTCCTTTAGCATGAGATGTGATATCCAAATCCTTCCCATTCCAATACTGAAACCCTTCCTATAGCATGAGATGTCATATCTCAATGTTTCTAATAGAAAACCTGAGACCCTTCCTATAGCAAGAGATGTGATATCCAAATCCTTCCCATTTCAATCTTGAGACCCTTCCTATAACATGAGATGTGATATCCAACTCCTACCCATTCCAACCTGAGACCCTTCCTATAGCATGAGAAGGGATATCCAATTCCTTCCCAATCCAATCCTTAGACCCTTCCGATAGCAGAGATGTGATATTTCAATGCTTATACCAAACCTGAGACCCTTCCTTTAGCATGAGATGTGATATCCAAATGCTTCACATTCCAATCCTGAGACCCTTCCTATAGCATGAGATGTGATATCTCAATGCTTCTAATACAAAACCTGAGATCCTTCCTATAACATGAGATGTGATATCCAAGTCCTTCCCATTCCAATCCTGAGACCCTTCCTATAACATGAGATGTGATATCCAACTCCTTCTACTCCAACCTGAGACCCTTCCTATAGCATGAGATGGGATATCCAACTCCTTCCAAATCCAATCCTGATACCCTTCCAATAGCATGAGATGTGATATCCCAATGCTTCTACAAAACCTGAGACCCATACCATGGCATGAGATGTGATATCAAACTCCCGTCCTATACCATGAGACTTGATATCTCAATGCTTCTAATACCAAACCTGAGACCGGTCCAATAACATGAGATGTGATATCCAAATCCTTCCCCTTCCAAACCTTAGACCCTTCCTTTATCATGAGATGTGATATCCAAGTCCTTCCCATTCCATTCCTGAGACCCTTAATATAGCATGAGATGTGATATCTCAATGCTTCTAATACCAAACCTGAGACCCTTCCTATAACATGAGATGTGATATCCAAATCCTTCCCATTCCAATCCTGAGACCCTTCCGATAGCAGAGATGTGATATCTCAATGCTTATACCAAACCTGAGACCCTTCCGATAGCATGAGATGTGATATCTCAATGCTTCTAATACCAAACCTCAGATCCTTCCAATAACATGAGATGTGATGTCCAAATCCTTCCCCTTCCAAACCTTAGACCCTCCCTTTAGCATGAGATGTGATATCCAACTCCTTCCCATTCCAATCCTGAGACCCTTCTGATGGCATGAGATGTCATATCTCAATGCCTCTAATACCAAACCTGAGATCCTACCTCTAACATGAGATGTGATATCAAACTCCTTCCCATTCCAAACCTGAGACCCTTCAGATAGCATGAGATGTGATATTTCAATGCTTCTAAAACCAAACATGAGAACCATCCTATAACATGAGATGTGAAATCCAAATCATTCCCATTCCAAACATGAGGCCCTTCCTATAGCTTGAGATGTGATATCAAACTCCTTCCCATTCAATGTGATATCCAACTCCTTCCCATTCCAATCCTGGGACCCTTCCTATACCATGAGATGTGATAGTTCAATGCTTCTAATACCAAACCTGAGACCCGTCCTAAAACATGAGATGTGAGATCCAAATCCTTCCCCTTCCAGACCTGAGACCTTTCCTTTAGCATGAGATGTGATAACCAACTCCTTCCCATTCCAAACCTGAGACCCTTCCCATAGCATGAGATGTGATATCTCAATGCTTCTAAAACCAAACATGAGAACCATCCTATAACATGAGATGTGAAATCCAAATCCTTCCCTTTCCAAACCTGAGACCCTTCCTATAGCTTGAGATGAAATATCAAACTCCTTCCCATTCCAATCCTGAGATAGCTTGAGATGTGAGATCCAAATCCTTCCCCTTCCAAACCTGAGACCCTTCCTATAGCTTGATATGTGATATCAAACTCCTTCACATTACAATCCTGAGATAGCTTGAGATGTGATATCCAACTCCATCCCATTCCAATCCTGAGACCCTTCCGATAGCATGAGATGTGATAGCTCAATGCTTCTAATATCAAAACTGAGACCCTCCCTATAGTATGAGATGTGAAATCTACGTCCTTCCCATTCCTATCCTGAGACCCTTCCGATAGCAGAGATGTGATATCTCAATGCTTATACCGAACCTGATGACCCTTCCTTTAGCATGAGATGTGATATTCAACTCCTTCCCATTCCAAACCTGAGACCCTTCCTATAACATGAGACGTGATATCCAACTCCTTCCCATTCCAAACCTGAGACCTTTCCTTCAGCATATGTGATATCCAACTCCTTCCAATTCCAATACTGAGACCCTTCCAATAGCATATGTGATATCTCAATGCTTCTAATATCAAAACTGAGACCCTCCCTATAACATGAGATGTGATATCCAACTCCTTCACATTCCAATACTGACACCCTTCCAATAGCATATGTGATATCTCAATGCTTCTAATATGAAAACTGAGACCCTCCCTATAACATGAATTGTGATATCCAAATCCTTCCCATTCCAATCCTGAGACCCTTCCGATAGCAGAGATGTGATATCTCAATGCTTATACCAAACCTAAGACCCTTCCGATAGCATGAGATGTGATATCTCAATGCTTCTAATACCAAACCTGAGATCCTTCCAATAACATGAGATATGATGTCCAAATCCCTCCCCTTCCAAACCTTAGACCATCCCTTTAGCATGAGATTTGATATCCAACTCCTTCCCATTCCAATCCTGAGACCCTTCTGATAGCATGAGATGTGATATCTCAATGTCTCTAATACCAAACCTGAGATCCTACCTCTAACATGAAATGTGATATCCATCTCCTTCCCTTTCGAAACCTGAGACCCTGCCTATAGCATGAGATGTGATATCCAAGTCCTTCCCATTCCAATCCTGAGACCCTTCCTATAGCATGTGATGTGATATCTCAATGCTTATACCAAACCTGAGACCCTTCCTATGGCATGAGATGTCATATACAACTCCTTCCCATTCCAACCCTGAGACCCTTCCTATAGCATGAGATGTGATATCTCAATGCTTATACCAAACCTGAGACCCTTCCTATAGCATGAGATGTGATATCCAACTTCTTCCCATTCCAATCCTGAGACCTTTCCTATAGCATGAGATGTGATATCTCAATGCTTATACCAAACCTGAGACCCTTCCTATAGCTTGAGATGTGATATCCAACTCCTTCCCATTCCAATCCTGAGACCCTTCCTATAGCATGAGATGTGATATCTCAAGGCCTCTAATACCAAACCTGAGATCCTTCCTCTAACATGAAATGTGATATCCAACTCCTTCCCCTTCCAAACCTGAGAGCCTTCCTATAGCATGAGATATGATATCCAAGTCCTTCCCATTCCAATCCTGAGACCCTTCCTATAACATGAAATGTGATATCCAACTCCTTCCCATTCTAACCTGAGACCCTTCCTATAGCATGAGATGGGATATCCAACTCCTTCCAAATCCAATACTATTACCCTTCCGATAGCATGAGATGTGATATCCCAATGCTTCTACCAAACCTGAGACCCATACTATGGCATGAGATGTGATATCAAACTCCTTCCCATTCCAATCCTGAGACGCTTCCTATAGCTTGAGATGTGATATCCAACTCCTTCCCATTCCAATTCTGAGACCCTTCTTATACCATGACACTTGATATCTCAATGCTTCTAATACCAAACCTGAGACCCGTCCTATAACATGAGATGTGATATCCAAATCCATCCCCTTCCAAACCTTAGACCCTTCCTTTATAATGAGATGTGATATCCAACTCCTTCCCATTCCAATCCTGAGACCCTTCCGATATCATGAGATTTGTTATCTCAATGCTTCTAATATCAAACTTGAGACCCTCCCTATAGCATGAGATGTGACATCCAAGTCCTTCCCATTCCAATCCTGAGACCCTTCCTATAGCATGAGATGTGATATCTCAATGCTTCTAATACCAAACCTGAGACCCTTCCTATAACATGAGATGGGATATCCAACTCCTTCCCATTCCAATCCTGAGACCCTTCCGATAGCAGAGATGTGATATCTCAATGCTTATACCAAACCTGAGACCCTTCCTAAGGCCTGAGATGTCATATACAACTCCTTCCCATTGCAATCCTGAGACCCTTCCTAGAGCATGAGATGTGATATCTCAATGCTTATACCAAATCTGAGACCCTTCCTATAGCATGAGATGTGATATCCAACACCTTCCCATTCCAATCCTGAGACCCTTCCTATAGCATGAGAAGTGATATCTCCATGCTTATACCAAACCTGAGACCCTTCCTATAGCATGAGATGTGATATCCAAATCCTTCCCATTCCAATCCTGAGACCCTTCCTATAGCATGAGATGTGATATCTCAATGCTTATACCAAACCTGAGAGCCTACTTATAGCATGAGATGTGATATCCAAGTCCATCCCATTCCAATCCTTAGACCCTTCCTACAGCATGCGATGTGATATCTCAATGATTCTAATACCAAACCAGAGACCCGTCCTTTAACATGAGATGGGATATCCAACTCCTTCCCATTCCAATCCTGAGCCACTCCTGATAGCAGAGATGTGATATCTCAATGCTTATACCAAACCTGAGACCCTTCCTATAACATGAGATGTGATATCCAACTCCTTCCCGTTCCAAACCTGAGACACTTCCTATAGCATATGTGATATCCAACTCCTTCCCATTCCAAACATGAGACCCTTCCTATAGCAAGAATGTAATATCCAACTCCTACCCATTTCAATCCTGAGACCATTCCTATAGCATGAGATGTGATGTCTCAATGCTTCCAATACCAAACCTGAGATCCTTCCTCTAACATGAGATGTGATATCCAACTCCTTCCCATTCCAATCCTGAGACCCTAATGATAGCATGAGATGTGATATCTCAATGCCTCTTATACCAAACCTGAGATCCTTCCGATAGCATGAGATGTGATATAGCAATGCTTCTAATACCAAACCTGAGATCCTTCCTATAATATGAGATGTGATTTCCAAATCCTTCCCCTTCCAAACCTGAGACCCTCCCTTTAGCATGAGATGTGATATCCAACTCCTTCCCATTCCAATCCTGAGACCCTTCTGATAGCATGAGATGTGATTTCTCAATGCCTCTAATACCAAACCTGAGATCCTACCTCTAACATGAAATGTGATATCCATCTCATTCCCTTTCCAAACCTGAGACCCTGCCTATAGCATGATATGTGATATCCAAGTCCTTCCCATTCCAATCCTGAGACCCTTCCTATAGCATGTGATGTGATATCTCAATGCTTATACCAAACCTGAGACCCTTCCTATGGCATGAGATGGCATATACAACTCCTTCCCATTCCAATCCTGAGACCCTTCCTATAGCATGAGATGTGATATCTCAATGCTTATACCAAACCTGAGACCCTTCCTATAGCATGAGATGTGATATCCAACTTCTTCCCATTCCAATCAGGAGACCCTTCCTATAGCATGAGATGTGATATCTCAATGCTTATACCAAACCTGAGACCCTTCCTATAGCTTGAGATGTGATATCCAACTCCTTCCCATTCCAATCCTGAGACCCTTCCTATAGCATGAGATGTGATATCTCAAGGCCTCTAATACCAAACCTGAGATCCTTCCTCTAACATGAAATGTGATATCCAACTCCTTCCCCTTCCAAACCTGAGAGCCTTCCTATAGCATGAGATATGATATCCAAGTCCTTCCCATTCTAATCCTGAGACCCTTCCTATAACATGAAATGTGATATCCAACTCCTTCCCATTCCAACCTGAGACCCTTCCTATAGCATGAGATGGGATATCCAACTCCTTCCAAATCCAATACTGATACCCTTCCGATAGCATGAGATGTGATATCCCAATGCTTCTACCAAACCTGAGACCCATACTATGGCATAAGATGTGATATCAAACTCCTTCCCATTCCAATCCTGAGACCCTTCTTATACCATGAGACTTGATATCTCAATGCTTCTAATACCAAACCTGAGACCCGTCCTATAACATGAGATGTGATATCCAAATCCTTCCCCTTCCAAACCTTAGACCCTTCCTTTATCATGAAATGTGATATCCAACTCCTTCCCATTCCAATCCTGAGACCCTTCCGATATCATGAGATGTGATATCTCAATGCTTATACCAAATCTGAGACCCTTCCTATGGCCTGAGATGTCATATACAACTCCTTCCCATTCCAATCCTGAGACCCTTCCTATAGCATGAGATGTGATATCTCAATGCTTATACCAAATCTGAGACCCTTCCCATAGCATGAGATGTGATATCCAACTCCTTCCCATTCCAATCCTGAGACCCTTCCTATAGCATGAGATGTGATGTCTCAATGCTTCTAATACCAAACCTGAGATCCTTCCTATAACATGAGATGTGATATCCAACTCCTTCCCATTCCAATCCTGAGACCCTTATGATAGCATGAGATGTGATATCTCAATGCCTCTTATACCAAACCTGAGATCCTTCCGATAGCATGAGATGTGATATCTCAATGCTTCTAATACCAAACCTGAGATCCTTCCTAAAATATGAGATGTGATTTCCAAATCCTTCCCCTTCCAAACCTGAGACCCTCCCTTTAGCATGAAATGTGATATCCAACTCCTTCCCATTCCAATCCTGAGACTCTTCTGATAGCATGAGATGTGATATCTCAATGCCTCTAATACCAAACCTGAGATCCTACCTCTAACATGAAATGTGATATCCATCTCCTCCCCTTTCCAAACCTGAGACACTGCCTATAGCATGAGATGTGATATCCAAGTCCTTCCCATTCCAATCGTGAGACCCTTCCTATAGCATGTGATGTGATATCTCAATGCTTATACCAAACCTGAGAGCCTACCTATAGCATGAGATGTGATATCCAAGTCCATCCCATTCCAATCCTTAGACCCTTCCTACAGCATGCGATGTGATATCTCAATGATTCTAATACCAAACCAGAGACCCGTCCTTTAACATGAGATGGGATATCCAACTCCTTCCCATTCCAATCCTGAGCCACTCCTGATAGCAGAGATGTGATATCTCAATGCTTATACCAAACCTGAGACCCTTCCTATAACATGAGATGTGATATCCAACTCCTTCCCGTTCCAAACCTGAGACACTTCCTATAGCATATGTGATATCCAACTCCTTCCCATTCCAAACATGAGACCCTTCCTATAGCAAGAATGTAATATCCAACTCCTACCCATTCCAATCCTGAGACCATTCCTATAGCATGAGATGTGATGTCTCAATGCTTCCAATACCAAACCTGAGATCCTTCCTCTAACATGAGATGTGATATCCAACTCCTTCCCATTCCAATCCTGAGACCCTTATGATAGCATGAGATGTGATATCTCAATGCCTCTTATACCAAACCTGAGATCCTTCCGATAGCATGAGATGTGATATCTCAATGCTTCTAATACCAAACCTGAGATCCTTCCTATAATATGAGATGTGATTTCCAAATCCTTCCCCTTCCAAACCTGAGACCCTCCCTTTAGCATGAGATGTGATATCCAACTCCTTCCCATTCCAATCCTGAGACCCTTCTGATGGCATGAGATGTCATATCTCAATGCCTCTAATACCAAACCTGAGATCCTACCTCTAACATGAGATGTGATATCAAACTCCTTCCCATTCCAAACCTGAGACCCTTCAGATAGCATGAGATGTGATATTTCAATGCTTCTAAAACCAAACATGAGAACCATCCTATAACATGAGATGTGAAATCCAAATCATTCCCATTCCAAACATGAGGCCCTTCCTATAGCTTGAGATGTGATATCAAACTCCTTCCCATTCAATGTGATATCCAACTCCTTCCCATTCCAATCCTGGGACCCTTCCTATACCATGAGATGTGATAGTTCAATGCTTCTAATACCAAACCTGAGACCCGTCCTAAAACATGAGATGTGAGATCCAAATCCTTCCCCTTCCAGACCTGAGACCTTTCCTTTAGCATGAGATGTGATAACCAACTCCTTCCCATTCCAAACCTGAGACCCTTCCCATAGCATGAGATGTGATATCTCAATGCTTCTAAAACCAAACATGAGAACCATCCTATAACATGAGATGTGAAATCCAAATCCTTCCCTTTCCAAACCTGAGACCCTTCCTATAGCTTGAGATGAAATATCAAACTCCTTCCCATTCCAATCCTGAGATAGCTTGAGATGTGAGATCCAAATCCTTCCCCTTCCAAACCTGAGACCCTTCCTATAGCTTGATATGTGATATCAAACTCCTTCACATTACAATCCTGAGATAGCTTGAGATGTGATATCCAACTCCATCCCATTCCAATCCTGAGACCCTTCCGATAGCATGAGATGGCATATACAACTCCTTCCCATTCCAATCCTGAGACCCTTCCTATAGCATGAGATGTGATATCTCAATGCTTATACCAAACCTGAGACCCTTCCTATAGCATGAGATGTGATATCCAACTTCTTCCCATTCCAATCAGGAGACCCTTCCTATAGCATGAGATGTGATATCTCAATGCTTATACCAAACCTGAGACCCTTCCTATAGCTTGAGATGTGATATCCAACTCCTTCCCATTCCAATCCTGAGACCCTTCCTATAGCATGAGATGTGATATCTCAAGGCCTCTAATACCAAACCTGAGATCCTTCCTCTAACATGAAATGTGATATCCAACTCCTTCCCCTTCCAAACCTGAGAGCCTTCCTATAGCATGAGATATGATATCCAAGTCCTTCCCATTCTAATCCTGAGACCCTTCCTATAACATGAAATGTGATATCCAACTCCTTCCCATTCCAACCTGAGACCCTTCCTATAGCATGAGATGGGATATCCAACTCCTTCCAAATCCAATACTGATACCCTTCCGATAGCATGAGATGTGATATCCCAATGCTTCTACCAAACCTGAGACCCATACTATGGCATAAGATGGGATATCAAACTCCTTCCCATTCCAATCCTGAGACCCTTCTTATACCATGAGACTTGATATCTCAATGCTTCTAATACCAAACCTGAGACCCGTCCTATAACATGAGATGTGATATCCAAATCCTTCCCCTTCCAAACCTTAGACCCTTCCTTTATCATGAAATGTGATATCCAACTCCTTCCCATTCCAATCCTGAGACCCTTCCGATATCATGAGATGTGATATCTCAATGCTTATACCAAATCTGAGACCCTTCCTATGGCCTGAGATGTCATATACAACTCCTTCCCATTCCAATCCTGAGACCCTTCCTATAGCATGAGATGTGATATCTCAATGCTTATACCAAATCTGAGACCCTTCCCATAGCATGAGATGTGATATCCAACTCCTTCCCATTCCAATCCTGAGACCCTTCCTATAGCATGAGATGTGATGTCTCAATGCTTCTAATACCAAACCTGAGATCCTTCCTATAACATGAGATGTGATATCCAACTCCTTCCCATTCCAATCCTGAGACCCTTATGATAGCATGAGATGTGATATCTCAATGCCTCTTATACCAAACCTGAGATCCTTCCGATAGCATGAGATGTGATATCTCAATGCTTCTAATACCAAACCTGAGATCCTTCCTAAAATATGAGATGTGATTTCCAAATCCTTCCCCTTCCAAACCTGAGACCCTCCCTTTAGCATGAAATGTGATATCCAACTCCTTCCCATTCCAATCCTGAGACTCTTCTGATAGCATGAGATGTGATATCTCAATGCCTCTAATACCAAACCTGAGATCCTACCTCTAACATGAAATGTGATATCCATCTCCTCCCCTTTCCAAACCTGAGACCCTGCCTATAGCATGAGATGTGATATCCAAGTCCTTCCCATTCCAATCGTGAGACCCTTCCTATAGCATGTGATGTGATATCTCAATGCTTATACCAAACCTGAGAGCCTACCTATAGCATGAGATGTGATATCCAAGTCCATCCCATTCCAATCCTTAGACCCTTCCTACAGCATGCGATGTGATATCTCAATGATTCTAATACCAAACCAGAGACCCGTCCTTTAACATGAGATGGGATATCCAACTCCTTCCCATTCCAATCCTGAGCCACTCCTGATAGCAGAGATGTGATATCTCAATGCTTATACCAAACCTGAGACCCTTCCTATAACATGAGATGTGATATCCAACTCCTTCCCGTTCCAAACCTGAGACACTTCCTATAGCATATGTGATATCCAACTCCTTCCCATTCCAAACATGAGACCCTTCCTATAGCAAGAATGTAATATCCAACTCCTACCCATTCCAATCCTGAGACCATTCCTATAGCATGAGATGTGATGTCTCAATGCTTCCAATACCAAACCTGAGATCCTTCCTCTAACATGAGATGTGATATCCAACTCCTTCCCATTCCAATCCTGAGACCCTTATGATAGCATGAGATGTGATATCTCAATGCCTCTTATACCAAACCTGAGATCCTTCCGATAGCATGAGATGTGATATCTCAATGCTTCTAATACCAAACCTGAGATCCTTCCTATAATATGAGATGTGATTTCCAAATCCTTCCCCTTCCAAACCTGAGACCCTCCCTTTAGCATGAGATGTGATATCCAACTCCTTCCCATTCCAATCCTGAGACCCTTCTGATGGCATGAGATGTCATATCTCAATGCCTCTAATACCAAACCTGAGATCCTACCTCTAACATGAGATGTGATATCAAACTCCTTCCCATTCCAAACCTGAGACCCTTCAGATAGCATGAGATGTGATATTTCAATGCTTCTAAAACCAAACATGAGAACCATCCTATAACATGAGATGTGAAATCCAAATCATTCCCATTCCAAACATGAGGCCCTTCCTATAGCTTGAGATGTGATATCAAACTCCTTCCCATTCAATGTGATATCCAACTCCTTCCCATTCCAATCCTGGGACCCTTCCTATACCATGAGATGTGATAGTTCAATGCTTCTAATACCAAACCTGAGACCCGTCCTAAAACATGAGATGTGAGATCCAAATCCTTCCCCTTCCAGACCTGAGACCTTTCCTTTAGCATGAGATGTGATAACCAACTCCTTCCCATTCCAAACCTGAGACCCTTCCCATAGCATGAGATGTGATATCTCAATGCTTCTAAAACCAAACATGAGAACCATCCTATAACATGAGATGTGAAATCCAAATCCTTCCCTTTCCAAACCTGAGACCCTTCCTATAGCTTGAGATGAAATATCAAACTCCTTCCCATTCCAATCCTGAGATAGCTTGAGATGTGAGATCCAAATCCTTCCCCTTCCAAACCTGAGACCCTTCCTATAGCTTGATATGTGATATCAAACTCCTTCACATTACAATCCTGAGATAGCTTGAGATGTGATATCCAACTCCATCCCATTCCAATCCTGAGACCCTTCCGATAGCATGAGATGTGATAGCTCAATGCTTCTAATATCAAAACTGAGACCCTCCCTATAGTATGAGATGTGAAATCTACGTCCTTCCCATTCCTATCCTGAGACCCTTCCGATAGCAGAGATGTGATATCTCAATGCTTATACCGAACCTGATGACCCTTCCTTTAGCATGAGATGTGATATTCAACTCCTTCCCATTCCAAACCTGAGACCCTTCCTATAACATGAGACGTGATATCCAACTCCTTCCCATTCCAAACCTGAGACCTTTCCTTCAGCATATGTGATATCCAACTCCTTCCAATTCCAATACTGAGACCCTTCCAATAGCATATGTGATATCTCAATGCTTCTAATATCAAAACTGAGACCCTCCCTATAACATGAGATGTGATATCCAACTCCTTCCCATTCCAATACTGACACCCTTCCAATAGCATATGTGATATCTCAATGCTTCTAATATGAAAACTGAGACCCTCCCTATAACATGAATTGTGATATCCAAATCCTTCCCATTCCAATCCTGAGACCCTTCCGATAGCAGAGATGTGATATCTCAATGCTTATACCAAGCCTAAGACCCTTCCGATAGCATGAGATGTGATATCTCAATGCTTCTAATACCAAACCTGAGATCCTTCCAATAACATGAGATATGATGTCCAAATCCCTCCCCTTCCAAACCTTAGACCATCCCTTTAGCATGAGATTTGATATCCAACTCCTTCCCATTCCAATCCTGAGACCCTTCTGATAGCATGAGATGTGATATCTCAATGCCTCTAATACCAAACCTGAGATCCTACCTCTAACATGAAATGTGATATCCATCTCCTTCCCTTTCCAAACCTGAGACCCTGCCTATAGCATGAGATGTGATATCCAAGTCCTTCCCATTCCAATCCTGAGACCCTTCCTATAGCATGTGATGTGATATCTCAATGCTTATACCAAACCTGAGACCCTTCCTATGGCATGAGATGTCATATACAACTCCTTCCCATTCCAACCCTGAGACCCTTCCTATAGCATGAGATGTGATATCTCAATGCTTATACCAAACCTGAGACCCTTCCTATAGCATGAGATGTGATATCCAACTTCTTCCCATTCCAATCCTGAGACCTTTCCTATAGCATGAGATGTGATATCTCAATGCTTATACCAAACCTGAGACCCTTCCTATAGCTTGAGATGTGATATCCAACTCCTTCCCATTCCAATCCTGAGACCCTTCCTATAGCATGAGATGTGATATCTCAAGGCCTCTAATACCAAACCTGAGATCCTTCCTCTAACATGAAATGTGATATCCAACTCCTTCCCCTTCCAAACCTGAGAGCCTTCCTATAGCATGAGATATGATATCCAAGTCCTTCCCATTCCAATCCTGAGACCCTTCCTATAACATGAAATGTGATATCCAACTCCTTCCCATTCTAACCTGAGACCCTTCCTATAGCATGAGATGGGATATCCAACTCCTTCCAAATCCAATACTATTACCCTTCCGATAGCATGAGATGTGATATCCCAATGTTTCTACCAAACCTGAGACCCATACTATGGCATGAGATGTGATATCAAACTCCTTCCCATTCCAATCCTGAGACGCTTCCTATAGCTTGAGATGTGATATCCAACTCCTTCCCATTCCAATTCTGAGACCCTTCTTATACAATGACACTTGATATCTCAATGCTTCTAATACCAAACCTGAGACCCGTCCTATAACATGAGATGTGATATCCAAATCCATCCCCTTCCAAACCTTAGACCCTTCCTTTATAATGAGATGTGATATCCAACTCCTTCCCATTCCAATCCTGAGACCCTTCCGATATCATGAGATTTGTTATCTCAATGCTTCTAATATCAAACTTGAGACCCTCCCTATAGCATGAGATGTGACATCCAAGTCCTTCCCATTCCAATCCTGAGACCCTTCCTATAGCATGAGATGTGATATCTCAATGCTTCTAATACCAAACCTGAGACCCTTCCTATAACATGAGATGGGATATCCAACTCCTTCCCATTCCAATCCTGAGACCCTTCCGATAGCAGAGATGTGATATCTCAATGCTTATACCAAACCTGAGACCCTTCCTAAGGCCTGAGATGTCATATACAACTCCTTCCCATTGCAATCCTGAGACCCTTCCTAGAGCATGAGATGTGATATCTCAATGCTTATACCAAATCTGAGACCCTTCCTATAGCATGAGATGTGATATCCAACACCTTCCCATTCCAATCCTGAGACCCTTCCTATAGCATGAGAAGTGATATCTCCATGCTTATACCAAACCTGAGACCCTTCCTATAGCATGAGATGTGATATCCAAATCCTTCCCATTCCAATCCTGAGACCCTTCCTATAGCATGAGATGTGATATCTCAATGCTTATACCAAACCTGAGAGCCTACTTATAGCATGAGATGTGATATCCAAGTCCATCCCATTCCAATCCTTAGACCCTTCCTACAGCATGCGATGTGATATCTCAATGATTCTAATACCAAACCAGAGACCCGTCCTTTAACATGAGATGGGATATCCAACTCCTTCCCATTCCAATCCTGAGCCACTCCTGATAGCAGAGATGTGATATCTCAATGCTTATACCAAACCTGAGACCCTTCCTATAACATGAGATGTGATATCCAACTCCTTCCCGTTCCAAACCTGAGACACTTCCTATAGCATATGTGATATCCAACTCCTTCCCATTCCAAACATGAGACCCTTCCTATAGCAAGAATGTAATATCCAACTCCTACCCATTCCAATCCTGAGACCATTCCTATAGCATGAGATGTGATGTCTCAATGCTTCCAATACCAAACCTGAGATCCTTCCTCTAACATGAGATGTGATATCCAACTCCTTCCCATTCCAATCCTGAGACCCTAATGATAGCATGAGATGTGATATCTCAATGCCTCTTATACCAAACCTGAGATCCTTCCGATAGCATGAGATGTGATATCGCAATGCTTCTAATACCAAACCTGAGATCCTTCCTATAATATGAGATGTGATTTCCAAATCCTTCCCCTTCCAAACCTGAGACCCTCCCTTTAGCATGAGATGTGATATCCAACTCCTTCCCATTCCAATCCTGAGACCCTTCTGATAGCATGAGATGTGATTTCTCAATGCCTCTAATACCAAACCTGAGATCCTACCTCTAACATGAAATGTGATATCCATCTCCTTCCCTTTCCAAACCTGAGACCCTGCCTATAGCATGATATGTGATATCCAAGTCCTTCCCATTCCAATCCTGAGACCCTTCCTATAGCATGTGATGTGATAACTCAATGCTTATACCAAACCTGAGACCCTTCCTATGGCATGAGATGGCATATACAACTCCTTCCCATTCCAATCCTGAGACCCTTCCTATAGCATGAGATGTGATATCTCAATACTTATACCAAACCTGAGACCCTTCCTATAGCATGAGATGTGATATCCAACTTCTTCCCATTACAATCAGGAGACCCTTCCTATAGCATGAGATGTGATATCTCAATGCTTATACCAAACCTGAGAGCCTACTTATAGCATGAGATGTGATATCCAAGTCCATCCCATTCCAATCCTTAGACCCTTCCTACAGCATGCGATGTGATATCTCAATGATTCTAATACCAAACCAGAGACCCGTCCTTTAACATGAGATGGGATATCCAACTCCTTCCCATTCCAATCCTGAGCCACTCCTGATAGCAGAGATGTGATATCTCAATGCTTATACCAAACCTGAGACCCTTCCTATAACATGAGATGTGATATCCAACTCCTTCCCGTTCCAAACCTGAGACACTTCCTATAGCATATGTGATATCCAACTCCTTCCCATTCCAAACATGAGACCCTTCCTATAGCAAGAATGTAATATCCAACTCCTACCCATTCCAATCCTGAGACCATTCCTATAGCATGAGATGTGATGTCTCAATGTTTCCAATACCAAACCTGAGATCCTTCCTCTAACATGAGATGTGATATCCAACTCCTTCCCATTCCAATCCTGAGACCCTAATGATAGCATGAGATGTGATATCTCAATGCCTCTTATACCAAACCTGAGATCCTTCCGATAGCATGAGATGTGATATCGCAATGCTTCTAATACCAAACCTGAGATCCTTCCTATAATATGAGATGTGATTTCCAAATCCTTCCCCTTCCAAACCTGAGACCCTCCCTTTAGCATGAGATGTGATATCCAACTCCTTCCCATTCCAATCCTGAGACCCTTCTGATAGCATGAGATGTGATTTCTCAATGCCTCTAATACCAAACCTGAGATCCTACCTCTAACATGAAATGTGATATCCATCTCCTTCCCTTTCCAAACCTGAGACCCTGCCTATAGCATGATATGTGATATCCAAGTCCTTCCCATTCCAATCCTGAGACCCTTCCTATAGCATGTGATGTGATAACTCAATGCTTATACCAAACCTGAGACCCTTCCTATGGCATGAGATGGCATATACAACTCCTTCCCATTCCAATCCTGAGACCCTTCCTATAGCATGAGATGTGATATCTCAATACTTATACCAAACCTGAGACCCTTCCTATAGCATGAGATGTGATATCCAACTTCTTCCCATTACAATCAGGAGACCCTTCCTATAGCATGAGATGTGATATCTCAATGCTTATACCAAACCTGAGACCCTTCCTATAGCTTGAGATGTGATATCCAACTCCTTCCCATTCCAATCCTGAGACCCTTCCTATATCATGAGATGTGATATCTCAAGGCCTCTAATACCAAACCTGAGATCCTTCCTCTAACATGAAATGTGATATCCAACTCCTTCCCCTTCCAAACCTGAGAGCCTTCCGATAGCATGAGATATGATATCCAAGTCCTTCCCATTCCAATCCTGAGACCCTTCCTATAACATGAAATGTGATATCCAACTCCTTCCCATTCCAACCTGAGACCCTTCCTATAGCATGAGATGGGATATCCAACTCCTTCCAAATCCAATACTGATACCCTTCCGATAGCATGAGATGTGATATCCCAATGCTTCTACCAAACCTGAGACCCATACTATGGCATAAGATGTTATATCAAACTCCTTCCCATTCCAATCCTGAGACCCTTCTTATACCATGAGACTTGATATCTCAATGCTTCTAATACCAAACCTGAGACCCGTCCTATAACATGAGATGTGATATCCAAATCCTTCCCCTTCCAAAACTTAGACCCTTCCTTTATCATGAAATGTGATATCCAACTCCTTCCCATTCCAATCCTGAGACCCTTCCGATATCATGAGATGTGATATCTCAATGCTTATACCAAATCTGAGACCCTTCCTATGGCCTGAGATGTCATATACAACTCCTTCCCATTCCAATCCTGAGACCCTTCCTATAGCATGAGATGTGATATCTCAATGCTTATACCAAATCTGAGACCCTTCCTATAGCATGAGATGTGATATCCAACTCCTTCCCATTCCAATCCTGAGACCCTTCCTATAGCATGAGATGTGATGTCTCAATGCTTCTAATACCAAACCTGAGATCCTTCCTATAACATGAGATGTGATATCCAACTCCTTCCCATTCCAATCCTGAGACCCTTATGATAGCATGAGATGTGATATCTCAATGCCTCTTATACCAAACCTGAGATCCTTCCGATAGCATGAGATGTGATATCTCAATGCTTCTAATACCAAACCTGAGATCCTTCCTATAATATGAGATGTGATTTCCAAATCCTTCCCCTTCCAAACCTGAGACCCTCCCTTTAGCATGAAATGTGATATCCAACTCCTTCCCATTCCAACCCTGAGACTCTTCTGATAGCATGAGATGTGATATCTCAATGCCTCTAATACCAAACCTGAGATCCTACCTCTAACATGAAATGTGATATCCATCTCCTTCCCTTTCCAAACCTGAGACCCTGCCTATAGCATGAGATGTGATATCCAAGTCCTTCCCATTCCAATCGTGAGACCCTTCCTATAGCATGTGATGTGATATCTCAATGCTTATACCAAACCTGAGAGCCTACCTATAGCATGAGATGTGATATCCAAGTCCATCCCATTCCAATCCTTAGACCCTTCCTACAGCATGCGATGTGATATCTCAATGATTCTAATACCAAACCAGAGACCCGTCCTTTAACATGAGATGGGATATCCAACTCCTTCCCATTCCAATCCTGAGCCACTCCTGATAGCAGAGATGTGATATCTCAATGCTTATACCAAACCTGAGACCCTTCCTATAACATGAGATGTGATATCCAACTCCTTCCCGTTCCAAACCTGAGACACTTCCTATAGCATATGTGATATCCAACTCCTTCCCATTCCAAACATGAGACCCTTCCTATAGCAAGAATGTAATATCCAACTCCTACCCATTCCAATCCTGAGACCATTCCTATAGCATGAGATGTGATGTCTCAATGCTTCCAATACCAAACCTGAGATCCTTCCTCTAACATGAGATGTGATATCCAACTCCTTCCCATTCCAATCCTGAGACCCTTATGATAGCATGAGATGTGATATCTCAATGCCTCTTATACCAAACCTGAGATCCTTCCGATAGCATGAGATGTGATATCTCAATGCTTCTAATACCAAACCTGAGATCCTTCCTATAATATGAGATGTGATTTCCAAATCCTTCCCCTTCCAAACCTGAGACCCTCCCTTTAGCATGAGATGTGATATCCAACTCCTTCCCATTCCAATCCTGAGACCCTTCTGATAGCATGAGATGTGATTTCTCAATGCCTCTAATACCAAACCTGAGATCCTACCTCTAACATGAAATGTGATATCCATCTCCTTCCCTTTCCAAACCTGAGACCCTGCCTATAGCATGATATGTGATATCCAAGTCCTTCCCATTCCAATCCTGAGACCCTTCCTATAGCATGTGATGTGATATCTCAATGCTTATACCAAACCTGAGACCCTTCCTATGGCATGAGATGGCATATACAACTCCTTCCCATTCCAATCCTGAGACCCTTCCTATAGCATGAGATGTGATATCTCAATGCTTATACCAAACCTGAGACCCTTCCTATAGCATGAGATGTGATATCCAACTTCTTCCCATTCCAATCAGGAGACCCTTCCTATAGCATGAGATGTGATATCTCAATGCTTATACCAAACCTGAGACCCTTCCTATAGCTTAAGATGTGATATCCAACTCCTTCCCATTCCAATCCTGAGACCCTTCCTATAGCATGAGATGTGATATCTCAAGGCCTCTAATACCAAACCTGAGATCCTTCCTCTAACATGAAATGTGATATCCAACTCCTTCCCCTTCCAAACCTGAGAGCCTTCCTATAGCATGAGATATGATATCCAAGTCCTTCCCATTCCAATCCTGAGACCCTTCCTATAACATGAAATGTGATATCCAACTCCTTCCCATTCCAACCTGAGACCCTTCCTATAGCATGAGATGGGATACCCAACTCCTTCCAAATCCAATACTGATACCCTTCCGATAGCATGAGATGTGATATCCCAATGCTTCTACCAAACCTGAGACCCATACTATGGCATAAGATGTGATATCAAACTCCTTCCCATTCCAATCCTGAGACCCTTCTTATACCATGAGACTTGATATCTCAATGCTTCTAATACCAAACCTGAGACCCGTCCTATAACATGAGATGTGATATCCAAATCCTTCCCCTTCCAAACCTTAGACCCTTCCTTTATCATGAAATGTGATATCCAACTCCTTCCCATTCCAATCCTGAGACCCTTCCGATATCATGAGATGTGATATCTCAATGCTTATACCAAATCTGAGACCCTTCCTATGGCCTGAGATGTCATATACAACTCCTTCCCATTCCAATCCTGAGACCCTTCCTATAGCATGAGATGTAATATCTCAATGCTTATACCAAATCTGAGACCCTTCCTATAGCATGAGATGTGATATCCAACTCCTTCCCATTCCAATCCTGAGACCCTTCCTATAGCATGAGATGTGATGTTTCAATGCTTCTAATACCAAACCTGAGATCCTTCCTATAACATGAGATGTGATATCCAACTCCTTCCCATTCCAATCCTGAGACCCTTATGATAGCATGAGATGTGATATCTCAATGCCTCTTATACCAAACCTGAGATCCTTCCGATAGCATGAGATGTGATATCTCAATGCTTCTAATACCAAACCTGAGATCCTTCCTATAATATGAGATGTGAATTCCAAATCCTTCCCCTTCCAAACCTGAGACCCTCCCTTTAGCATGAAATGTGATATCCAACTCCTTCCCATTCCAATCCCGAGACTCTTCTGATAGCATGAGATGTGATATCTCAATGCCTCTAATACCAAACCTGAGATCCTACCTCTAACATGAAATGTGATATCCATCTCCTTCCCTTTCCAAACCTGAGACCCTGCCTATAGCATGAGATGTGATATCCAAGTCCTTCCCATTCCAATCGTGAGACCCTTCCTATAGCATGTGATGTGATATCCAAGTCCTTCCCATTCCAATCCTGAGACCCTTCCTATAGCATGTGATGTGATATCTCAATGCTTATACCAAACCTGAGACCCTTCCTATGGCATGAGATGTCATATACAACTCCTTCCCATTCCAACCCTGAGACCCTTCCTATAGCATGAGATGTGATATCTCAATGCTTATACCAAACCTGAGACCCTTCCTATAGCTTGAGATGTGATATCCAACTTCTTCCCATTCCAATCCTGAGACCCTTCCTATAGCATGAGATGTGATATCCCAATGCTTCTACCAAACCTGAGACCCATACTATGGCATGAGATGTGATATCAAACTCCTTCCCATTCCAATCCTGAGACGCTTCCTATAGCTTGAGATGTGATATCCAACTCCTTCCCATTCCAATTCTGAGACCCTTCTTATACCATGAGACTTGATATCTCAATGCTTCTAATACCAAACCTGAGACCCGCCCTTAACATGAGATGTGATATCCAAATCCTTCCCCTTCCAAACCTTAGACCCTTCCTTTATAATGAGATGTGATATCCAACTCCTTCCCATTCCAATCCTGAGACCCTTCCGATATCATGAGATTTGTTATCTCAATGCTTCTAATATCAAACTTGAGACCCTCCCTATAGCATGAGATGTGACATCCAAGTCCTTCCCATTCCAATCCTGAGACCCTTCCTATAGCATGAGATGTGATATCTCAATGCTTCTAATACCAAACCTGAGACCCTTCCTATAACATGAGATGGGATATCCAACTCCTTCCCATTCCAATCCTGAGACCCTTCCGATAGCAGAGATGTGATATCTCAATGCTTATACCAAACCTGAGACCCTTCCTAAGGCTTGAGATGTCATATACAACTCCTTCCCATTCCAATCCTGAGACCCTTCCTATAGCATGAGATGTGATATCTCAATGCTTATACCAAATCTGAGACCCTTCCTATAGCATGAGATGTGATATCCAAATCCTTCCCATTCCAATCCTGAGACCCTTCCTATAGCATGAGATGTGATATCTCAATGCTTATACCAAACCTGAGAGCCTACCTATAGCATGAGATGTGATATCCAAGTCCATCCCATTCCAATCCTTAGACCCTTCCTACAGCATGCGATGTGATATCTCAATGATTCTAATACCAAACCAGAGACCCGTCCTTTAACATGAGATGGGATATCCAACTCCTTCCCATTCCAATCGTGAGCCACTCCTGATAGCAGAGATGTGATATCTCAATGCTTATACCAAACCTGAGACCCTTCCTATAACATGAGATGTGATATCCAACTCCTTCCCGTTCCAAACCTGAGACACTTCCTATAGCATATGTGATATCCAACTCCTTCCCATTCCAAACATGAGACCCTTACTATAGCAAGAATGTAATATCCAACTCCTACCCATTCCAATCCTGAGACCATTCCTATAGCATGAGATGTGATATATCAATGCTTCTAATACCAAACCTGAGATCCTTCCTATGACATGAGATGTGATATCCAAATCCTTCCCATTCCAATCCTGAGACCCTTCCTATAGCAAGAGATGTGATATCCAAATCCTTCCCATTCCAATCCTGAGACCCTTCCTATAACATGAGATGTGATATTCAACTCCTTCCCATTCCAACCTGAGACACTTCCTATAGCATGGGAAGGGATATCCAACTCCTTCCCAATCCAATCCTGAGAACCTTCCGATAGCAGAGATGTGATATCTCAATGCTTATACCAAACCTGAGACGCTTCCTATGGCATGAGATGTGATATCCAACTCCTTGCCATTCAAATCCTGAGACCCTTCCTATAGCATGAGATGTGATATCTCAATGCTTCTACCAAACCTGAGACCCTTCCTTTAGCACGAGATGTGATATCCAAATCCTTCACATTCCAATCCTGAGACCCTTCCTATAGCATGAGATGTGATATCTCAATGCTTCTAATACCAAACCTGAGATCCTTCCTATAACATGAGATGTGATATCCAATTCCTTCCCATTCCAAACCTGAGACCCTTCCTATTGGATGAGATGTGATATCCAACTCCTTCCCCTTCCAAACCTGAGAGCCTTCCTATAGCATGAGATATGATATCCAAGTCCTTCCCATTCCAATCCTGAGACCCTTCCTATAACATGAAATGTGATATCCAACTCCTTCCCATTCCAACCTGAGACCCTTCCTATAGCATGAGATGGGATATCCAACTCCTTCCAAATCCAATACTGATACCCTTCCGATAGCATGAGATGTGATATCCCAATGCTTCTACCAAACCTGAGACCCATACTATGGCATAAGATGTGATATCAAACTCCTTCCCATTCCAATCCTGAGACCCTTCTTATACCATGAGACTTGATATCTCAATGCTTCTAATACCAAACCTGAGACCCGTCCTATAACATGAGATGTGATATCCAAATCCTTCCCCTTCCAAACCTTAGACCCTTCCTTTATCATGAAATGTGATATCCAACTCCTTCCCATTCCAATCCTGAGACCCTTCCGATATCATGAGATGTGATATCTCAATGCTTATACCAAATCTGAGACCCTTCCTATGGCCTGAGATGTAATATACAACTCCTTCCCATTCCAATCCTGAGACCCTTCCTATAGCATGAGATGTGATATCTCAATGCTTATATCAAATCTGAGACCCTTCCTATAGCATGAGATGTGATATCCAACTCCTTCCCATTCCAATCCTGAGACCCTTCCTATAGCATGAGATGTGATGTCTCAATGCTTCTAATACCAAACCTGAGATCCTTCCTATAACATGAGATGTGATATCCAACTCCTTCCCATTCCAATCCTGAGACCCTTATGATAGCATGAGATGTGATATCTCAATGCCTCTTATACCAAACCTGAGATCCTTCCGATAGCATGAGATGTGATATCTCAATGCTTCTAATACCAAACCTGAGATCCTTCCTATAATATGAGATGTGATTTCCAAATCCTTCCCCTTCCAAACCTGAGACCCTCCCTTTAGCATGAAATGTGATATCCAACTCCTTCCCATTCCAATCCTGAGACTCTTCTGATAGCATGAGATGTGATATCTCAATGCCTCTAATACCAAACCTGAGATCCTACCTCTAACATGAAATGTGATATCCATCTCCTTCCCTTTCCAAACCTGAGACCCTGCCTATAGCATGAGATGTGATATCCAAGTCCTTCCCATTCCAATCGTGAGACCCTTCCTATAGCATGTGATGTGATATCTCAATGCTTATACCAAACCTGAGAGCCTACCTATAGCATGAGATGTGATATCCAAGTCCATCCCATTCCAATCCTTAGACCCTTCCTACAGCATATGTGATATCCAACTCCTTCCCATTCCAAACATGAGACCCTTCCTATAGCAAGAATGTAATATCCAACTCCTACCCATTCCAATCCTGAGACCATTCCTATAGCATGAGATGTGATGTCTCAATGCTTCCAATACCAAACCTGAGATCCTTCCTCTAACATGAGATGTGATATCCAACTCCTTCCCATTCCAATCCTGAGACCCTTATGATAGCATGAGATGTGATATCTCAATGCCTCTTATACCAAACCTGAGATCCTTCCGATAGCATGAGATGTGATATCTCAATGCTTCTAATACCAAACCTGAGATCCTTCCTATAATATGAGATGTGATTTCCAAATCCTTCCCCTTCCAAACCTGAGACCCTCCCTTTAGCATGAGATGTGATATCCAACTCCTTCCCATTCCAATCCTGAGACCCTTCTGATAGCATGAGATGTGATTTCTCAATGCCTCTAATACCAAACCTGAGATCCTACCTCTAACATGAAATGTGATATCCATCTCCTTCCCTTTCCAAACCTGAGACCCTGCCTATAGCATGATATGTGATATCCAAGTCCTTCCCATTCCAATCCTGAGACCCTTCCTATAGCATGTGATGTGATATCTCAATGCTTATACCAAACCTGAGACCCTTCCTATGGCATGAGATGGCATATACAACTCCTTCCCATTCCAATCCTGAGACCCTTCCTATAGCATGAGATGTGATATCTCAATGCTTATACCAAACCTGAGACCCTTCCTATAGCATGAGATGTGATATCCAACTTCTTCCCATTCCAATCAGGAGACCCTTCCTATAGCATGAGATGTGATATCTCAATGCTTATACCAAACCTGAGACCCTTCCTATAGCTTGAGATGTGATATCCAACTCCTTCCCATTCCAATCCTGAGACCCTTCCTATAGCATGAGATGTGATATCTCAAGGCCTCTAATACCAAACCTGAGATCCTTCCTCTAACATGAAATGTGATATCCAACTCCTTCCCCTTCCAAACCAGAGAGCCTTCCTATAGCATGAGATATGATATCCAAGTCCTTCCCATTCCAATCCTGAGACCCTTCCTATAACATGAAATGTGATATCCAACTCCTTCCCATTCCAACCTGAGACCCTTCCTATAGCATGAGATGGGATATCCAACTCCTTCCAAATCCAATACTGATACCCTTCCGATAGCATGAGATGTGATATCCCAATGCTTCTACCAAACCTGAGACCCATACTATGGCATAAGATGTGATATCAAACTCCTTCCCATTCCAATCCTGAGACCCTTCTTATACCATGAGACTTGATATCTCAATGCTTCTAATACCAAACCTGAGACCCGTCCTATAACATGAGATGTGATATCCAAATCCTTCCCCTTCCAAACCTTAGACCCTTCCTTTATCATGAAATGTGATATCCAACTCCTTCCCATTCCAATCCTGAGACCCTTCCGATATCATGAGATGTGATATCTCAATGCTTATACCAAATCTGAGACCCTTCCTATGGCCTGAGATGTCATATACAACTCCTTCCCATTCCAATCCTGAGACCCTTCCTATAGCATGAGATGTGATATCTCAATGCTTAACCCAATTCTGAGACCCTTCCTATAGCATGAGATGTGATATCCAACTCCTTCCCATTCCAATCCTGAGACCCTTCCTATAGCATGAGATGTGATGTCTCAATGCTTCTAATACCAAACCTGAGATCCTTCCTATAACATGAGATGTGATATCCAACTCCTTCCCATTCCAATCCTGAGACCCTTATGATAGCATGAGATGTGATATCTCAATGCCTCTTATACCAAACCTGAGATCCTTCCGATAGCATGAGATGTGATATCTCAATGCTTCTAATACCAAACCTGAGATCCTTCCTATAATATGAGATGTGATTTCCAAATCCTTCCCCTTCCAAACCTGAGACCCTCCCTTTAGCATGAAATGTGATATCCAACTCCTTCCCATTCCAATCCTGAGACTCTTCTGATAGCATGAGATGTGATATCTCAATGCCTCTAATACCAAACCTGAGATCCTACCTCTAACATGAAATGTGATATCCATCTCCTTCCCTTTCCAAACCTGAGACCCTGCCTATAGCATGAGATGTGATATCCAAGTCCTTCCCATTCCAATCGTGAGACCCTTCCTATAGCATGTGATGTGATATCTCAATGCTTATACCAAACCTGAGACCCTTCCTATGGCATGAGATGTCATATACAACTCCTTCCCATTCCAATCCTGAGACCCTTCCGATATCATGAGATGTGATATCTCAATGCTTATACCAAATCTGAGACCCTTCCTATGGCCTGAGATGTAATATACAACTCCTTCCCATTCCAATCCTGAGACCCTTCCTATAGCATGAGATGTGATATCTCAATGCTTATATCAAATCTGAGACCCTTCCTATAGCATGAGATGTGATATCCAACTCCTTCCCATTCCAATCCTGAGACCCTTCCTATAGCATGAGATGTGATGTCTCAATGCTTCTAATACCAAACCTGAGATCCTTCCTATAACATGAGATGTGATATCCAACTCCTTCCCATTCCAATCCTGAGACCCTTATGATAGCATGAGATGTGATATCTCAATGCCTCTTATACCAAACCTGAGATCCTTCCGATAGCATGAGATGTGATATCTCAATGCTTCTAATACCAAACCTGAGATCCTTCCTATAATATGAGATGTGATTTCCAAATCCTTCCCCTTCCAAACCTGAGACCCTCCCTTTAGCATGAAATGTGATATCCAACTCCTTCCCATTCCAATCCTGAGACTCTTCTGATAGCATGAGATGTGATATCTCAATGCCTCTTATACCAAACCTGAGATCCTACCTCTAACATGAAATGTGATATCCATCTCCTTCCCTTTCCAAACCTGAGACCCTGCCTATAGCATGAGATGTGATATCCAAGTCCTTCCCATTCCAATCGTGAGACCCTTCCTATAGCATGTGATGTGATATCTCAATGCTTATACCAAACCTGAGAGCCTACCTATAGCATGAGATGTGATATCCAAGTCCATCCCATTCCAATCCTTAGACCCTTCCTACAGCATGCGATGTGATATCTCAATGATTCTAATACCAAACCAGAGACCCGTCCTTTAACATGAGATGGGATATCCAACTCCTTCCCATTCCAATCCTGAGCCACTCCTGATAGCAGAGATGTGATATCTCAATGCTTATACCAAACCTGAGACCCTTCCTATAATATGAGATGTGATATCCAACTCCTTCCCGTTCCAAACCTGAGACACTTCCTATAGCATATGTGATATCCAACTCCTTCCCATTCCAAACATGAGACCCTTCCTATAGCAAGAATGTAATATCCAACTCCTACCCATTCCAATCCTGAGACCCTTCCTATAGCATGAGATGTGATGTCTCAATGCTTCTAATACCAAACCTGAGATCCTTCCTATAACATGAGATGTGATATCCAACTCCTTCCCATTCCAATCCTGAGACCCTTATGATAGCATGAGATGTGATATCTCAATGCCTCTTATACCAAACCTGAGATCCTTCCGATAGCATGAGATGTGATATCTCAATGCTTCTAATACCAAACCTGAGATCCTTCCTATAATATGAGATGTGATTTCCAAATCCTTCCCCTTCCAAACCTGAGACCCTCCCTTTAGCATGAAATGTGATATCCAACTCCTTCCCATTCCAATCCTGAGACTCTTCTGATAGCATGAGATGTGATATCTCAATGCCTCTAATACCAAACCTGAGATCCTACCTCTAACATGAAATGTGATATCCATCTCCTTCCCTTTCCAAACCTGAGACCCTGCCTATAGCATGAGATGTGATATCCAAGTCCTTCCCATTCCAATCGTGAGACCCTTCCTATAGCATGTGATGTGATATCTCAATGCTTATACCAAACCTGAGACCCTTCCTATGGCATGAGATGTCATATACAACTCCTTCCCATTCCAACCCTGAGACCCTTCCTATAGCATGAGATGTGATATCTCAATGCTTATACCAAACCTGAGTCCCTTCCTATAGCATGAGATGTGATATCCAACTTCTTCCCATTCCAATCCTGAGACCCTTCCTATAGCATGAGATGTGATATCTCAGTGCTTATACCAAACCTGAGACCCTTCCTATAGCATAAGATGTGATATCCAAATCCTTCCCATTCCAATCCTGAGACCCTTCCTATAGCATGAGATGTGATATCTCAATGCTTATACCAAACCTGAGACCCTTCCTATAGCATGAGATGTGATATCCAACTCCTTCCCATTCCAATCCTGAGACCCTTCCTATAGCATGAGATGTGATGTCTCAATGCTTCTAATACCAAACCTGAGATCCTTCCTATAACATGAGATGTGATATCCAACTCCTTCCCATTCCAATCCTGAGACCCTTATGATAGCATGAGATGTGATATCTCAATGCCTCTTATACCAAACCTGAGATCCTTCCGATAGCATGAGATGTGATATCTCAATGCTTCTAATACCAAACCTGAGATCCTTCCTATAATATGAGATGTGATTTCCAAATCCTTCCCCTTCCAAACCTGAGACCCTCCCTTTAGCATGAAATGTGATATCCAACTCCTTCCCATTCCAATCCTGAGACCCTTCTGATAGCTTGAGATGTGATATCTCATTGCCTCTAATACCAAACCTGAGATCCTACCTCTAACATGAAATGTGATATCCATCTCCTTCCCTTTCCAAACCTGAGACCCTGCCTATAGCATGAGATGTGATATCCAAGTCCTTCCCATTCCAATCCTGAGACCCTTCCTATAGCATGTGATGTGATATCCAAGTCCTTCCCATTCCAATCCTGAGACCCTTCCTATAGCATGTGATGTGATATCTCAATGCTTATACCAAACCTGAGACCCTTCCTATGGCATGAGATGTCATATACAACTCCTTCCCATTCCAACCCTGAGACCCTTCCTATAGCATGAGATGTGATATCTCAATGCTTATACCAAACCTGAGACCCTTCCTATAGCTTGAGATGTGATATCCAACTTCTTCCCATTCCAATCCTGAGACCCTTCCTATAGCATGAGATGTGATATCCCAATGCTTCTACCAAACCTGAGACCCATACTATGGCATGAGATGTGATATCAAACTCCTTCCCATTCCAATCCTGAGACGCTTCCTATAGCTTGAGATGTGATATCCAACTCCTTCCCATTCCAATTCTGAGACCCTTCTTATACCATGAGACTTGATATCTCAATGCTTCTAATACCAAACCTGAGACCCGTCCTATAACATGAGATGTGATATCCAAATCCTTCCCCTTCCAAACCTTAGACCCTTCCTTTATAATGAGATGTGATATCCAACTCCTTCCCATTCCAATCCTGAGACCCTTCCGATATCATGAGATTTGTTATCTCAATGCTTCTAATATCAAACTTGAGACCCTCCCTATAGCATGAGATGTGACATCCAAGTCCTTCCCATTCCAATCCTGAGACCCTTCCTATAGCATGAGATGTGATATCTCAATGCTTCTAATACCAAACCTGAGACCCTTCCTATAACATGAGATGGGATATCCAACTCCTTCCCATTCCAATCCTGAGACCCTTCCGATAGCAGAGATGTGATATCTCAATGCGTATACCAAACCTGAGACCCTTCCTAAGGCTTGAGATGTCATATACAACTCCTTCCCATTCCAATCCTGAGACCCTTCCTATAGCATGAGATGTGATATCTCAATGCTTATACCAAATCTGAGACCCTTCCTATAGCATGAGATGTGATATCCAAATCCTTCCCATTCCAATCCTGAGACCCTTCCTATAGCATGAGATGTGATATCTCAATGCTTATACCAAACCTGAGAGCCTACCTATAGCATGAGAAGTGATATCCAAGTCCATCCCATTCCAATCCTTAGACCCTTCCTATATCATGAGATGTGATGTCTCAATGCTTCTAATACCAAACCTGAGATCCTTCCTTTAACATGAGATGTGATATCCAACTCCTTCCCATTCCAATCCTGAGACCCTTATGATAGCATGAGATGTGATATCTCAATGCCTCTTATACCAAACCTGAGATCCTTCCGATAGCATGAGATGTGATATCTCAATGCTTCTAATACCAAACCTGAGATCCTTCCTATAATATGAGATGTGATTTCCAAATCCTTCCCCTTCCAAACCTGAGACCCTCCCTTTAACATGAAATGTGATATCCAACTCCTTCCCATTCCAATCCTGAGACTCTTCTGATAGCATGAGATGTGATATCTCAAAGCCTCTAATACCAAACCTGAGATCCTACCTCTAACATGAAATGTGATATCCATCTCCTTCCCTTTCCAAACCTGAGACCCTGCCTATAGCATGAGATGTGATATCCAAGTCCTTCCCATTCCAATCGTGAGACCCTTCCTATAGCATGTGATGTGATATCTCAATGCTTATACCAAACCTGAGACCCTTCCTATGCATGAAATGTGATATCCAACTCCTTCCCATTCCAATCCTGAGACCCTTCTGATAGCATGAGATGTGATATCTCATTGCCTCTAATACCAAACCTGAGATCCTACCTCTAACATGAAATGTGATATCCATCTCCTTCCCTTTCCAAACCTGAGACCCTGCCTATAGCATGAGATGTGATATCCAAGTCCTTCCCATTCCAATCCTGAGACCCTTCCTATAGCATGTGATGTGATATCCAAGTCCTTCCCATTCCAATCCTGAGACCCTTCCTATAGCATGTGATGTGATATCTCAATGCTTATACCAAACCTGAGACCCTTCCTATGGCATGAGATGTCATATACAACTCCTTCCCATTCCAACCCTGAGACCCTTCCTATAGCATGAGATGTGATATCTCAATGCTTATACCAAACCTGAGACCCTTCCTATAGCATGAGATGTGATATCCAACTTCTTCCCATTCCAATCCTGAGACCCTTCCTATAGCATGAGATGTGATATCTCAGTGCTTATACCAAACCTGAGACCCTTCCTATAGCATAAGATGTGATATCCAAATCCTTCCCATTCCAATCCTGAGACCCTTCCTATAGCATGAGATGTGATATCTCAATGCTTATACCAAACCTGAGACCCTTCCTATAGCATGAGATGTGATATCCAACTCCTTCCCATTCCAATCCTGAGACCCTTCCTATAGCATGAGATGTGATGTCTCAATGTTTCTAATACCAAACCTGAGATCCTTCCTATAACATGAGATGTGATATCCAACTCCTTCCCATTCCAATCCTGAGACCCTTATGATAGCATGAGATGTGATATCTCAATGCCTCTTATACCAAACCTGAGATCCTTCCGATAGCATGAGATGTGATATCTCAATGCTTCTAATACCAAACCTGAGATCCTTCCTATAATATGAGATGTGATTTCCAAATCCTTCCCCTTCCAAACCTGAGACCCTCCCTTTAGCATGAAATGTGATATCCAACTCCTTCCCATTCCAATCCTGAGACTCTTCTGATAGCATGAGATGTGATATCTCAATGCCTCTAATACCAAACCTGAGATCCTACCTCTAACATGAAATGTGATATCCATCTCCTTCCCTTTCCAAACCTGAGACCCTGCCTATAGCATGAGATGTGATATCCAAGTCCTTCCCATTCCAATCGTGAGACCCTTCCTATAGCATGTGATGTGATATCTCAATGCTTATACCAAACCTGAGACCCTTCCTATGGCATGAGATGTCATATACAACTCCTTCCCATTCCAACCCTGAGACCCTTCCTATAGCATGAGATGTGATATATCAATGCTTATACCAAACCTGAGACCCTTCCTATAGCATGAGATGTGATATCCAACTTCTTCCCATTCCAATCCTGAGACCCTTCCTATAGCATGAGATGTGATATCTCAGTGCTTATACCAAACCTGAGACCCTTCCTATAGCATAAGATGTGATATCCAAATCCTTCCCATTCCAATCCTGAGACCCTTCCTATAGCATGAGATGTGATATCTCAATGCTTATACCAAACCTGAGACCCTTCCTATAGCATGAGATGTGATATCCAACTCCTTCCCATTCCAATCCTGAGACCCTTCCTATAGCATGAGATGTGATGTCTCAATGCTTCTAATACCAAACCTGAGATCCTTCCTATAACATGAGATGTGATATCCAACTCCTTCCCATTCCAATCCTGAGACCCTTATGATAGCATGAGATGTGATATCTCAATGCCTCTTATACCAAACCTGAGATCCTTCCGATAGCATGAGATGTGATATCTCAATGCTTCTAATACCAAACCTGAGATCCTTCCTATAATATGAGATGTGATTTCCAAATCCTTCCCCTTCCAAACCTGAGACCCTCCCTTTAGCATGAAATGTGATATCCAACTCCTTCCCATTCCAATCCTGAGACCCTTCTGATAGCATGAGATGTGATATCTCATTGCCTCTAATACCAAACCTGAGATCCTACCTCTAACATGAAATGTGATATCCATCTCCTTCCCTTTCCAAACCTGAGACCCTGCCTATAGCATGAGATGTGATATCCAAGTCCTTCCCATTCCAATCCTGAGACCCTTCCTATAGCATGTGATGTGATATCCAAGTCCTTCCCATTCCAATCCTGAGACCCTTCCTATAGCATGTGATGTGATATCTCAATGCTTATACCAAACCTGAGACCCTTCCTATGGCATGAGATGTCATATACAACTCCTTCCCATTCCAACTGTTAAGACGGATTTCTGAACTCTGTCCTGGTGGCGCAGAGGTTCAGAAGGCCAACCTAATTACTTGGAACAGGGTAACCTCTGGACAAGCCAGACCAATCAAGGTAGCGATCGCGGCGGTCAAGACTAGGTCTCAAGAGGGGTGAGGGTGACTGAAAGCCCGCAATGAGCACACAAAGCAAGAGCGCTTACAAACTACTCCAAACAGTTGTTTATATCAAAAATAGATACACATTTATTATAAGGCCTTGAAACTAATAACCACAGTAAAAGCAGCAATATACAACGATATTAAACCAACACATACACTATCCACCCAATATATATACAGAATACACAGTTTCACAGCATTAGCAGCACGAAATATGTTATCCACCTGCAGGGGAAGGAAAACAGGCAGTGCGAACCAATGCGAGTGATATGTCCGCCTTCTGAGGCCCCTAACTGGATGGTAGTCCAATCCCTACGAAGAGTGGAGCCTAGCGCTCAAAAGTACCTGCACACGCCGGTGCCAATGGGCAGAAGGTGAAGCTCTTCGGAGGACGTTGAACAGCTCTGTAGGGAGCTCTAATGAAGGAGAACACGGTCCGCGACTCTAGCGCAGCCTCCACTGTGAGGCAGAAGCCGGGCGCGAGTACGGACAAGGGGTGCTGTATTCACAGCGGGGAAAAGCAAAGGGCACTGCAGGAGGGCGACCAGATCCTAGCTAATCTACTCACCGGTCCCCGAAGCAAGCAGGCCCGAGCTTCTCCTCGATAGATGCAGCTTCTGGCAGGTTCTGAAGAGCAGGGAACGTCTCGTCGTCGTGCAGAGTAAAAAGACGTCCCGATCGAAGAAACAAGCACAGTTTTGTCGCCACCGCAGGGCAACGGAACGGCCGGGTGTATTCAAGCCAAACGAGCACCGCTCACCTCTAGCTTAGGACTGCTAAGCAAACGAAGCGTGTGAGCATGCCCCGGACTCAGAATACCACCCAACCTGTCGGCGATTACAGAGCAGGCCTCCTTAGTAAGCTGGTCAGTCAACTGGATGGCCCAGAGACACTTCCGAAGGCTTACGGCAGGAGTTGATGAAGGTGCCGGGAATAGCTGGTCCTGCTATTCCAATAGGTCGAAGCGCCAGTACAGGCCTTCTTGTTCGATCTTAGGTGGAAAGGGCTTCACCGGACGACAGCAATGAGGAGCAGAAGTTCTTCAGGGGGTCACCAGTGATTCCTCGGTCCAGCCTCGTGTTCGCAGGATACTTGGCTCCTGTATCCCTGGGTTCGCAAGAACTCAGGAGATCGACATGGTAGTGGTGTTTCCAGCCCCCTCTTATCCACGGTTCCCTTCGCGCCAAAACGGAGGGGAGCCAATGGGAGATCCGCTCATCAACACACATACCATACGTGGACCAATCACGGACCACAGTGGTCCCAGGCATTCACACCACCCTAGACTCTCTGGCACCCAGGATGTGTATTGGGACCAGACAGCCCAGCCCACATCCTGGGGGCACTCAAACGACATGTAGAAGCCCGCGAAAGCAACCGTGTTTCGCGGGAAACTACATGCCCAAATAAGGAAGGCCCCGGGTCGCCTGACCCGGGGGAAGGTAAAGGGAGCAAGACGGACAGTGGACGAGACAAAGGAGCCTCGTGGTCCGGCCATTTTGGGTAGCCGGGCCACCCTTTTGTGTTCGCGGCAAAAAGGTGCTCAGAACGGCAAAAGGAGCTCAAAATAAACCAAATGATCGCTGCCACCAGCCCAGTCCCTGAATGACTTGCACCGATCCAAAAACCATCCTACAAGAGTGTCTAGGGTCTGTAGAAGGCTAGAGACCCAAGAGAGCTGTAACTTAGCTTACAGTGCCCTCTTGTGTCGTGTTGCACTAAAATGGCGACACGATAAAAGAAACTACGGGAAACAGCGTTCCCCGGTACTGACTGTCTTAAGGGCATGTCAGTTTCCCCGTAAGAAAGGAGCGAAAGCCCAGAGGAGTACGGCAGAAGGCTGCACTTCTCTGGCAAAGTCAAGAAACAGGTTGAAAACAATAGCAAAAAGTTTAGGGGTTGCCACATGGAAGGAAAGTTCCCTACAATAACGAAATCTTTCCTAACACTCGCCCCTCCCAGACTATGGACAGGGGGAACTAATCCACCCCTGGATGAGTCTCTTGTTCAGGTCGGTAAAACATTCTGGACAACCCATCAGCATTGCTATGTTGGACACCTGGCCTATGCTCAATAGTGAAGTCGAAGCCTTGTAGACTTATGGACCACCTAAGCAACTTTGGATTCTCCCCCTTCATGTTCATTAGCCACTTTAACGGCTTATGGTCAGTCTGCACAGTGAAGTGGGTCCCATAGAGGTAGGGCCGCAGCTTCCTTAGGGCCCACACAACAGAGAAACATTCTTTCTCTACCGTGGACCATCTGAGCTCTCTGTCCTTAAGCTGGCGACTAATAAAACCGATAGGGTGTTCCTTACCCTTCTCATCTACTTGTGATAGTACAGCTCCTATCCCAGTGTCAGAGGCATCCGTCTGCACGATAAAAGGTCTTTGATAATCAGGGGCCCTGAGCACAGGGGCCTGGCACAAGGAGTCTTTCAAGCCATTGAAGGCCTTCTCACACTCGTCAGTCCAAGTTACCTTCTTGGGTTTCTTCGGAGTTGTGAGGGCAGTCAGAGGAGCAGCTATGGTGCCATAGTCTGCCATAAAATTGCGGTAATAACCCGTGAGTCCTAAGAAGGCTCTCACTTGGGTTTGTGTAGTGGGGGTAGGCCAGTCTTGTACTGCTTGTACTTTACTGGGGAGAGGCTGTATCCTTCCTCCACCTACTTCATGCCCAAGGTAAACCACTGAGCCTTGTCCAATCTGGCATTTACTCGCCTTTATGGTCAAGTGGGCTTTCTGAAGAGCCTGGAGCACAATCCCGAGGTGTTTCACATGGTCTTCCCAGGTGGCACTGAAAACTGCTATATCGTCCAGATATGCAAGACAGAATTCGTCCAACCCATTCAACACATGATTCACAAGCCTCTGGAAAGTGGCAGGTGCATTCTTCAATCCGAACGGCATTACCCGGAATTGGTAAAGCCCGTCGGGAGTTGAAAATGCTGTCTTCTCCTTGGCATGTTCTGCTAAAGCTATTTGCCAATAGCCCGCAGTCAGGTCAAACGTGCTGAGGTACTTGGAGGCACCCAAGGTATCCACCAGCTCGTCAGTTCGAGGCAAGGGGTGAGCGTCTGTCTTGGTGACAGCATTCAGAGCCCTGTAATCCACGCAGAACCTCAATTCAGAGGTGCCTGCCTTTGGAACCAGAACCACAGGACTGGACCAAGGACTACTAGAGGGTTCAATCACCCCAAGGTCTAACATCTTGTTGACCTCGGTCTTAATATAAGACCGTACTTTATCCGACATCCTGTATCCCCTACTTTTGGTAGGTACACTGTCTCCTGTGTCAATGTTATGTTTGCACCAAGGTGTCAAACCAGGCGACTGTGAAAACAGGGGGGAAAACTGCCTAAGCAAACTTTTCACCTCAGCCTGCTGATCAGAAGTCAGGTGAGGGGCCACTCGGACACCCTCAACGGAGCTATCTGAAGGACCGCTTTGGAACAGGTCGGGAAGAGGTTCTGACTCCTCTTCCTCAACGTCTGACGCCAGTAGCAGTGCTGCGATTTCGACTCTTGGGACGAAAGCCTTCAGCCTATTCACGTGGAACACTTTTGGGGCCTGTCCAGGCCTTCCAAGGTCCACTAAATAGTTCACCTCACCCAGGGGCTCCACCACTGTGTAAGGGCC